>NW_027597491.1:0-78175 GCF_964194155.1 Cetorhinus maximus | reverse complement strand
GAAGCTGCCCCTTCTCCAAGCCCTGAACCATAATCTTTCTCCACCTTTTCCCTATCTACCCTAATGCCCTCTCAGAGCTCATCTTGTCCATGAGACCCACCCCTTCCCTCAATCCTATTCCCACTAAACTGCTGAACACCCCACTTGCCCATGTTCACTGATATTTTTCACAGTTCCCTTTTCTCGGATATGGGGAACAAAAGAACATAAAAAACAGGAGCAGGAGGAGGCCATTCGGTCCATTGAGCCTACCCTGTCATTCAATAAGATCTGATCTGATTGTGGCCTTAATTCCACTTTCTCACCGACCTACATAATAACCCTTGACTCCCTTGAAGATCAAAAATCTCTCTAACTCAGCCTTGAATCTATTCAATGACCCGGTCCCCACTGCTCTCTGTGGGAGAGAAGTCCGAAACTAACGACCCTCTGAGAGGAGAAATTCCTCATATCCTCCTTGTATCTTCCTCTCATCAACAGGCAAATGCTGTTCACATGAACACACCTGTGATTGGACAAAAGCCACATGATTGTGTAGTGAAATGTACGTGGACAGTTCTGATTGGTAGCCTCAGGGGAGTGAGTTAGGGGGGTTTCCAGCATATGAACAGCCCTCTCAAGGGGTTTGATGCAGTGGAGAAAAGAACAAAGAGAAGACGATGAAGAAATAATAAAGAAGCAAGAAAGCTGGAAACTCCACAAGAAAACCAGAAGCTATGGGGAAAGAAGTGCGCTCTGCTGTCCAGATACAACACGGGAAGTATAGAGTTCACATTGTTCTGTAAATCACTGTCTGAACTTTACCTTTAGTCTAGGAGTTTGTCCTGCCTTTCTCTTAATAAAGCTGCTCAATAACTGAACTCTATTGTCACGTCCGATCCTGTTGTAAGTAAGGAGTTCAATCCCTACGACCTGTGAGTTCACACCAGGGAGGTGCTGTTCATCTGCTCCATATGTTAGGAAAGGATTCACTTGTGTGTCCAGCCTCACTGCCCATCAAGTTGTTCACTCTGATAAGAGACCTTTTAATTGTTCTCACTGTCTGAAGAGTTTTAAAAGCTCTAAAGATCTGATGAAATACTGACTCACTCGTACCGGAGAGAAACCATTCACCTGTACTGAGTGTGGGAAGAGAGTCACTCAGTCAGTTGACACACCAACCATCCTGCCAATGGAAACAATTTCTCCCTATGTAAACAAAAATTCCTAAAAATAAATATTACCACACTTCTATTAAATCACTCCTTAACCTTCCCTGCTGTAAAGAGAACAATCCCAGCTTCTCCAGTCTCTCCACAACTGAAACCCCTCATACCTGATACTATTCTGGTCAATTTTCTCTGCACCCTCTCCAAGGCCTTGACATCTTTCCCAAAGTGTGGTGCTCAGAATTAAGCACAAGATTTCAGATGAGGATTAATTGTGATTTATAAAGATTCAGTATAATTGTTTTGCTTTTCCACTCCATACCTCCATTAGGAAACCAAGGGCTCCATGAGATTTTTATAAACAATTTGATCAACCTGTCCTGATGGATTCAAAGGTTTGTGTCTATACACTCCCAGGTCACTCTGTTCCTGCACTCTGTTTAAAACTGTACCATTTAGTCTATTCTGCCTCTCCTCATTCTTCCTTCCAAAATGCATCATTGACTGTGAAACGCGTTGTAATGTTCTGAGGATTTGGAAGGTGCTAAATGGACACAAGAATTTTCTTTCCCTTTGATGGATGATTTAAAATTGTAGATTTTGCTTCAATGAATATTAATCCAATTTAATCTACGTTAACTATTTTACTGCAGAAACAATTTCACCTGGAAGTCAGCAAATCTTACTTTGCACAAACTGCCTGTCATGAAACAGTAACATGGTGAATTTATACAACACGATTAATGTAATAAAACATCCCGAAGTGCTTCAGAGCAGTTTCAGGAAGAAAATGTTGATACCGAGTCACAGGGCAATATTTGAGTCGATGGCTGAAACCTTGATTGGAGAGGCAGATTTTAACAAGCATCTTTCATCAGGACAGAGAGGTGGAGGGGTTCAGGGAGGGAATTTCAAAGTTTCACGCCTGGACATGGCCAAGAATGGTGGAGTGATTAAAATCAGGGATACTAAAGAGGCCAGAATGGGAGAAGTGCAGATATATCAGTGGGTGTGTGACTGGAGATGACAGACACAGGGAGGGACAAGGCCAGGGAAGGGTTTATAAACAGAATGTAAATTTCAAAGTCTTGGTATTGCTTGACCAGGAGTCAATGTAGTGAGCATAGGGGTGATGGACGAACGGGACTTGGTGTGAGAAAGCACACGGGCAGCAGAGTTTAGGGTGATCTCACATTTCCACGTGGGGGTGGGATGAATGTGAGAGGCTGGTCAGGAATGTATTGGAATCGTCAAGTCTAAAGGTAACATGGGCATGGATGAGGGTTTCAGCAGCAGATGAGCTGGGGCAGAGTAGAGACAGGCGACGTTATGGAGATTGAAATATCTGGTATTAGTGATGATGTGGATATGTGGTCAGAAACTCATCTTGGGGTCAAATCTGACAAGATTGTGAAGAGTGTGGTTCAGCCTCAGACAGTTCCCAGGGAGAGGGATGGACTCGGTAGTTAGGGAACGGAATTTGTAGTGGTGACCGAAGACAATGGCTTTGGTCTTCCCAATTTTTAATTGGAGGAAATTTCTGCTCAGTGAGGTAGAGCTGGGCGTTGTCAGTGTACATGTGAAAACTAACACGGTGCTTTTGGATGATGTCACCTAGTGGCAGCTTGTAGATGAGAAATAGGAGGGGCCAAGGATAGATCCTTGGGGGGACACCAAGTTTGGAGAGGAAAGGGAGGTTGGAGATGGGGCAGCAGTTTGCAAGGACAGTGGGGCCAAGGGTGGTTTTTTTTTCAGGAAGGGTGAGAATGGTGTATTTAAAGGTGAGAGGGACAAAACCATAAGAGAGAGAGAGAGAACTGTTAACGATATCAGCAACATGGGGAAGATGGATGGTCAGCAGTTTAGTGGAAATGGCATCATGGACAAGATGAAGTCTGACAGGGATTGACAGGCAATAGAAGAGAAACTGGGGAAAGATGTGAGTTCAGGGCTCAGACAAAAGGGAACTTTAGACACAGTTTGGTCCGGTGGGTTAGTGAAAGGGAGGGAAGCAGCAGAGGCAGCTGATCAGATTGTCTCAATCTTAGTGACAAAGAAGCTCCATGAGCTCCTCACATTTGTTGTTGGTGAGGATGGAGGAGACAGGGGAGAGGGAGACCACTTCAAAAGGAACTAACTTATGTCAGGGATATCAACAAGATTCAACAGACTGTGTGTTTAACAAAAAGCTGATTTATTTTACTTTTATCCAGAATAATAACACATGTAATTGGGCTGGAATTTGCAAACATCAGCATAAAAAGACCCCAATGAACATGGTTGCATCCTGGATGTGATTAACAGCAAAATCCAACTACTGCAGTCACTTGTGAACTCGCTGGTGACTCAGCAAGTTGGATTTCTGAGTGAATCTCTTCTCACACTTGGAGCAGGTGAATGGCCTCTCCCCAGTGTGAATACGCTCATGTACAGTGAGTTGAGATGATCGTTTGAACCCAGTCCCACAGTGAGAGCACCTGAACGGTCTCTCATCAGTGTGGATACGTTGATGGCACATCAGATCGCTGGAACTTTTAAAGCACTTTCCACAGTCTGTGCATTTAAAAGGTTTCTCCTCAGTGTGAACACGTTGATGGGACATCAAATTGCTGGAACTTTTGCAGCACTTCCCGCAGTCTGGGCATTTAAAAGGTCTCTCATTAGTGTGAACTTGCTGGTGAGTCATGAGGTGGGATGACCGAGTAAATCCCTTCCCACACTCAGTGCAGGTGAACGGTCTCTCCCCAGTGTGAATTCGCTGGTGTTCAGTGAGCTGAGATGGCCACCTGAACCCAGTCCCACAGTGAGAGCACCTGAACGGTCTCTCGTCAGTGTGAACACGTTGATGAAACATCAGTTCCCTGGAACCTTTATAGCACTTATCACAGTCTGGGCATTTAAAAGGTCTCTCCTCACTGTGAACACGTTGATGGAACATCAGTTCCTTTAAACTTTTATAGCACTTCCTGCATTCTGGACATTTAAAAGATCTCTCCTCAGTGTGAACTCGCTGGTGTGTCTGCAGGGTGGATAACTGACTGAATCCCTTCCCACACTCGGAGCAGGTGAACGGTCTCTCCCCAGTGTGAACTCGCTGGTGTCTCAGCAGGTTGAAAGACTGAGTGAATCCCATCCCACATTTGGAGCAGGTGAAGGGCCTCTCCCCAGTGTGAACTCGCTGATGTGTCAGCAGGGTGGATAACTGAGTGAATCTCTTCCCACATACAGAGCAGACTAATGGTCTCTCCCTGCTGTGGCTGCGTTGGTGAATTTCCAGTTCAGACGGGTAGTTGATTCTTTCCTCACAGTCTCCACATTTCCCTGGTTCTTCCCCACTGGAACTGCACTTGTGTCTCGACAGGCCAGATGATTGACTGAAGCCTCGTCCACACACAGAACACGTGTATGGTTTCTCCCCACTGTGAACGGTGCTTTTTCCTTCCATGTTCAAAATCCAATGACATTCAGGTTTCAATAAATTAGTCAACTCTGTCAGATACTGATTTGTTGTTTCATTTTGCAAATGCTCCCCTTCTGATACCCTGTGAAACTGATTTAAAACAGACAAAAGTGAGTGAGAGAGAACCCACAAAAACACAAAGACAGGTTGTGAAACTGAGCTGAATAAATCTGGTAATTTGTGAGGCCGGCACTAGGAATAAGTGACCGTGAAAACTGCCGGATTGTCCTAAAAACCCAACTGGTTCACTAATGTCCTTCAGGGAAGGGAACCTGCCTCCTGGTCTGGGCCTACACAAGACTCTGGCCTCTATATGCAGAGACAGAGAGAGAGATACAAAAAGATAAAAACCCTCAACCTCCACCATCTAGAAGGACCAGGGTAGCAGGTGTGTGTGAACACCATCACCTCTGAATTGCCCTGCAACTCACAGACCATCCTAATTGTCTGAAAACCGTGCTGGATGAGGAGAAATTTCCTTTAATTAAATATTGGGAATTTAAAAGCCATAGTCTTCAGTCTCCACAACAAATTTCACATCCTAGCCACCGACTCCATCTGTCTCCCTGGCAACTGTCTGGGGTTGAACCAGAGTATTCACAACCTCAGTAACATGCTTCATCCCAAACTGAGCATCCGACCACATATCCACATCATCACCAAGACCGTCCATTTCCACCTCAGTAATATCGCCCCACTGCACCCGAGTCTCAGCTCATCTGCTTCTGAAACTCTTGTCCATTCCTTTCTTACCTCTAGACTTAACTATCCTAACACACTCCTGACCAACCTCCGACATACAAGCTCTCTGTAATCTTGAGGTCATCCAAAACTCTGCTACCCGTGTGCTTGCCCACACCAAGTCTTGTTCACCCATCGCCCCTGTGCTCGCTGACCTAAGAGGTTCCAATTTAAGAAGCACCAAAATTTAAAAATTCTCCTCCTCGTTTTCAAATCCCTCCATGCCTCTTCTCTTCCCTATCCCTGTAATCTCCTCCAGCTACAACCCTCTGAGATCTTCGCGCTCATCTAATTCCTGCCTCTTGAACATTCCTGATTTTAACTGCTCTGCCATTGGTGGCCGTTCTTTCAGTTGCCTAAACTCCAGGCTCTGGAATTTCCTCCTTAAACCTCTCCATCTCTCTACCTCACTTTCCTCCTTCATGATACACCTTAAAACCCAGCTCTTTGGCCAAGCTTTTGGTCTCTCTCTCTCTCTCTCTTCTGGTTTTGCCCCTGCCCTAATATCTCCTCATGTGGCTCAGTGTCAAATGTTGCTTTGTAATATTTCTGTGAAATGCCTTAGAACATTTTATTGATTTGGACATATATCACTGTTCCTTCATCATCGCTGGGTGAATAACCTGTAACTCCTTATCTAACATCATTGTGGGAGCAGCTTCACCACACGGACTGCAGCGGTTCAAGAAGGTCAAACATCATCTTCTCCACAGGTAACTGGGGATGGGTGATATCTGCTGCTGGTCTTGTTAGTGACCCCCAAATCCCAAGGATATTGTAAAAATATGTATAAGTAAAATAGATAAAAAACATCTGCAAGAACACCTAATCCTTAAACGATCCCTTTTTACATTGTACAGACAGTGTCCGTTTAACAACCTGATCTCCCCTAGAATCTGCCTTCCCTGACATTGGAAATTGCCAAGCCTGACTGGGTTCCACCATCTCGGGGTTAAACCCAGCAGCTTCTCCTCCATCTCCCCTCCAGCTCAAACTGATGCAACAAAGGCCTTCAAAAGAAATTGGACAAAGACCCTGGAGAGATAAAAAAAATCCTGCTGGGCTATGAGGAAAGGGCAGGGGAGTGGGACTCGCTGATTTTCTCTTGCAGAGAGCCAGCATGGGCAGGATGGGCTAAGTGGCCTCCGACTGTATTGTAATCATTCTATGACTGCATGGAAACGGTGCTTCTAGGACAGGGATCAACCTCTGCAACCATCCGACATAAACCAACTCTCAATTGGTTCATCTCTGTTTCTAGACTCAATTCTGTGAGAAACGCCTGCAATAAAACAAAAGCAAAATACTGCAGCTGCTGGAAATCTGAAATAAAAAGAGAAAATGCTGGAAATACTCAGCATGTCAGGCAGTAACTGCAAAAAGAGAAAGAGAGTTGACGTTTCAGGATGTGCAGGATGAACTACGAAGAGTAAAAATGGTGCAATAAAAACGGTCGATATAAGCACAGAAGCAGAAGAGAAATGGACTATAGTGCAGGAAAATCAATTCCTGACTATGGAAGATAAAGCTGGTAAATCAGCAGTGAGTAGGCCACGGGATGGACAGCAGTGGAAACCTCATTTAGACGGTTTGTGGAAATAACAGTAAAATACCAAACATGGTTAAATACACCTATGATTAGAGGCAGAGGAAGTTAAACAATGGCAGAGAGGTGATCAGGGAGGGCAGAGATGAAACAGAACAATGGATGGACATGAATTCAGATCCACAGTAATGGATCCACACTAGCCCCAGAGCCATAGAACCAGAGCACAGCATGAAGAGCTCTAAATTGTAGATGGATGCTCAATAACACTCACCCCTGAAATAATTTCACTGTTTTTAAATTTAAAATCTCCTGCTGGAGTCTGCAACTGTAAAGTTACCAGAAGTGCTGGAGTCAGAGAAAGGTCTCACAGTCTTCATATCTTCTAACTCCCTGTAAAAGGAGATTACAAAAGTCATAAGTGCCAGTTGAGGTTAGAAATTCAGAAGAGACAAACATTTCTCTTGATTTGAGTTTGCTGTGTGTAAATCCTCCACTTCTAACCACCTGTAAAAGGAGTTTCCAAAACCCAGTATAGAATTCACAACATTCTCTCCCCCTGCCTGCTGATCCAAGATAACTTGAGCAGGGACATAGTTGCATTGAAGCAGTTCAGAGAAGGTTCACTGAGCTGATTCTTGGAATGAGGATGTTTGTATCATGAGGAAAGGTTGAGCAGATTGGGCCCATACACATTGGAGTTCAAAAGAATGAGAGGTGATCTTATTGAAACATGTAAGATTCTGAAAATGCAGGAAAAACTCAGCTCTGAAGTAGGGTCAAACAGACTCGAAACGTTAACTCTGTTTCTCTCTCCATAGATGCTGTCAGACCTGCTGAGATTTTCCAGCATTTTCTGTCTTTATTTCAGATTTCCAACATCAGCAGTATTTTGCTTTTAATTATGTAAGATTCTGAGGTAGCTTAACAGGGTAGATGCCGAGAGGATGGTTCCCCTCATAGAGGAATCTAGAACTAGGAGGCTCAGATAAAAAATAAAGTGACTCTCATTTGGCTCTGAGAGAAAGAGAAATTTCTTCTCTCTGAGGGTCATTAGTCTTTGGAATTCCCTTTTCCAGTGAGCAGTAGAGGCTGAGACATTGAATAAATTCAAGGCTGAGTTCAACAGATTTTTGATCCATAGGGGAGTCAAAGGTTTGGGAGGGGTTGGTTGCAGGAAAGTGAAGGCCACAATCAGATCAGGCATGATCCATTAAGTGGGGAACCAAAATTGATGGGCCAAATGGCCTGCTCCTAATTCTGATGTTCTTGTTTTTATGTTCTCCAGAAGGTCACACATGCGCCCTACAGCACATTGTCCATCTGTTAACCTGGACCTGTCTCCAGCTCCTGTGTGTGGAGTGGAAGTAAAACCAATGAGTCACCGATTTTCTCTCCCGGTCACTGGAACCCTGAAGTCACGCCCACTCCGTTACATCACCAAGATGGTCACACAAAAGAATTCTGAGGGACAGAATATATTTGCACTTGGAGAGACATGGATTAATCAGGGATAGTCAGCATAGATTTATTAAAAAAAGGTCGTGTTTGACAAATTTGATCGAATTTTTTGAGGAGGTAACCAGGAATGTTGATGAGGGTAATGCATTTTATGTGGTCTGCAAGGGCTTTAGCAAGGCTATTGATAAGGTCCCTCATGGCAGACTGGTAAAGAAAGTAAGAGCCCATGGGATCCAAGGCAATGCATGTTGGATCCAAAATTGGCTGAGAGGCAGGAAGCAGAGGGTGATAGTAGAGGGATGTTTCTGTGTCTGTTTCCAGTGGGGTTCCGCAGGGCTTGGTGTTAGGGCTCTTGCCGTTTATTGTGTTCATAAATGATTTGGACTTAAATGTAAGGGATCAAGAAATTCGCGGATGACACGAAAATTGGTAGGGTGGAAAATAGTGAGGAGGATAGCTGTAAACTGCAGGAGGATATCAATGGACTGCTTAGGTGGGCGGAGCGGTGGCAAATGGAATTCAACCCGGAAAAGTGTGAGGTAAGGCACTTGGGGAGGGCTAACAAGGCAAGGGATTATACTATGAATGGTATGACATAGAAAGTACGGAAGATCTTAGGGACCTTGGTGTGCATATCCATAGATCCCTGAAGGTATCAGGATAAGTAGGTAAGGTGGCTAAGAATGCATATGGGATACTTGCCTTTACTAGCCAAGGAATAGAATACAAGAGCAGGGAGGTTACGCTGGAACTGGTTAGGATACAACTGGAGTACTGTGGACAGTTCTGGTCACCACATTATAGGAAGGATGTGATTGCACTGGAGTGGGTGGAGAGATTTACCAGGATGCTGCCTGGGCTGAAGGGTCTGAGTTATGAGGAAAGATTGGATAGGCTGAGGTTGTTTTCCTTGGAGCAGCAAAAGTTGAGAGGGGACCTGAAAGAGGTGTATAAGATTATGAGGGGCATAGATAAAGTGGTTAGGAAGGCACTTTTTTCATTAGTAGAGGAGTCAATAACCAGGGGGGCATAGATTTAAGGTAAGAGATAGAAGGCTAAGAGGGGAGTTGAGGAGAAATGTTTTTACCCAGAGGATGGTGGGAATCTTGAACTTAGTGCCTGAAAGGATGATTGAGTTAGAAACTCTCGTAACATTTAAGTATTTAGATATTCACTTGCGTCGCCATAGCCTCCAGAGCTGGAAAATTGGATGAATGACGTCAGATCCTTGTTGACCATCACAGACGCGATGGGCCGAATGTATTGTAAACGTCGATGAGTCTGAAGTCGCGCATGCGCATTGCTGCCTCTGAAACAAGATGGCAGCCGCTAACCTGGGCCTGTTGCCCGGAAACAAAGCCTCCGAGCTGTAAACGCGGGACCTACAATGTCTTATTCGGGGCTTGAGGCCTCCACTGGGTTTTTATGAAGCTTCCCCTCCCTACCCACTCTCACCTTTGGGCTCCATTCCTCCCTCCGCCCCGCCCGCTCTCACCCATTTCCAAAACCCCCGCACTCGCACGGCCGCTCCGAAACAGGTGGCACTGCGCATGCTCATGGTAGTTCAGCACCACCGCGCCTGCGCACTGAGTTCCTGTAGTGTTAATTGAGCACATTCACAGCCGCAGGGAATGTTGGGTATCAGCAGCGCCATTGAAATATCCAATACTCGAAAATAATTTTGTTCCGCAATTAAGATTTCTAAAAGTGATTTAAACTGCTGCTCTCTGGTGGGAGCTTTTAAAACTTTTCCCACTGGTTTCCCTCCCTCTCCTCCCCTGAAGGTGCTGACTCTAGCTGGGTTCAATGCCACAGTCACTGGTTTCTCGCTCTTCCTCTCTTTATCCTGACACTGAATGTTCGCTGTTTTGCAGATGACACAGCACAGATGGCTTTTTGGAATATCTATCCAATTAATTCCATATCCCTGCTGACACTGTCAGAACATTGTCTGTCTGCTGTAGAAATGGAAGAGGTGAATAGAAAAGGTTTTCTGGCTGGGTATCTCTCAGACTCGCTGACCCCTGTGGAAAGATCAATTGACCAGTGTACTGAGCAGATATTAAGGGTTCACTGAAATAAAAACGAAAGTGTGGAAAAACTCAACAGGTCTGGCAACACCATTGGAGGGAGTAACAGAGTTAATGTTTCAAGTCCAATATGACTCTTCTTCAGAACAGAACTGGACAATCTTTTGTTCTTTATTCTGATTTTAAAACTGACTGTGCTTTGTTTATTATAACCATTACCATTCTCTTTGCCTTTCGTTCAATCACACCATTGTTATTTAATTTCTCCCAACTTCCTCGTCCTCTCTTTTGTTCTACTTGACCCTCCCCACACACTTTCAATGCCAAAAAACCCATCCTATTTCTCCCTCTCTTCAGTTCTGAAGAAAATAATTTTGCACTCGAAACATTAGCTCCGTTTCTTTTTCCACAATAATACCTTTATTTCAGATCTCCAGCATCCGCAGCATATTGCTTTTATTTAAGGGTTCAGTGGTTAGTTAAGCATAGAGTACCTGGTAGAGTTTAATTCAATAATTCTACGTGCCCCCACATACCACAGTGACATTATTAATAAAGGGTCAAGTGAAGGGAGTATCCCCAGTGTGATAGAGTAGATGAATTATGGAGTTACAAATCAAGGGTATTAAAATGCTGTAACCTCACAAATACCATTTGTCTGGGATGTTACAGTATGAAAGAAACCCACATACTTGTCAGGTGAAAGAGGCCGTGTTCAATGAATGTATTAAATCCACACCACTATCCAATTCCACTGGTGTTTATGTGGATGGGTCTTGGTTTTATGAACAAAGGCTGCATCAGACTGGAGCTGCATCCTTGCTTCCCCTTGACAATGAGGACAATATTTTTACCTCATTCTGGGATGTGGGCGTCACTGGCTAAACCAGCATTTATTTCCCATCCCTGATTGGCCTTGAGAAGGCTGTGATGAGTTGCCTTCTTGAACAACAGCAGCCTATGTAATGTGGGTACACCCACAGTGCTGTTAGGTGGGGGGGGTGGGGGGAGTTCAGCATTTTGACCCAGCGACAGTGAAGGAATGGCGATATATTTCCAAGTCAGGTTGGTGAGTAGCTTGGAGGGGAACTTCTAGGTGGTGGTGTTCCCATGTGTCTAAGGCCCTTGTCCTTCCAGATGGTAGATGTTGCAGGTTTGGAAGGAGCTGTCAAAGGAGCCTTGGTGAGTTACTGTAGTGCATCTTATAAGATGATGTCACTGCGGGTCATTTGAGGAGGGTATGAATGTTTAAGGTAGTGGACGGGGCACCAATTAAGCTCGCTGCTCTGTGATGGATGTTGTTGAGCTTCTTGCGTGTTATTAAAATGCACTCATCCAGGAAAGTGGAGAATATTCCATCACACTCCTCACTTGTGCCTTGTAGATGATGGGGACGCTTTGGGGAGTGTCATGATGTGGCAGGAAATGCTTGCCAGGTGCACCAAATCCACAAGGGAAACTTGGCGACGCTATCACAATGGTTTTGCAATTTGTATATATTTCAAAGAGCTTCATGCACTGTTCAGAAGTAATGAGTCAACTAATACCTTTAGAGACTTAAGCTAAGTTGAAACATTTATTAACAAAAGAAAAGATTTCAAGCACATACATAAGATTACAGTTACTTAATACTATAACAAATCTCAAAATTCCTAATTAACCTGACTCCCAGGTACACACCCACTTTAAGGCAACAGTCCAAATAGATTTTAAATTTAAATAGCAAGCCAGCAAGTCTACCACAGCACATACTCGACTGAATTCCAAAGGCTTTTCTCCAAATTTAGATACTAGACACAGCAGAGTTCTGCAAAAATGGCCGGAGGCTTCTATAAGGCTGTTTCACATACTCCTCTTAGATCTTACATGGCCCCACAACAAAGCTTTTCATTCCTCTTTACATATATTTCTCGCTCTTTAATCTGTAAATTCCACTGTTCTATATGTCTTTGGAAATTTAGCTTTCCCATAATATAAAAATCTTTCATGTTGCCAATATGGTCAGTACCTTTTGGAAAAATAAACACACTGCTTGGCCTTGCTTATCTTGCTAGTTGTAAACATCCTATCATCCCTCTGAAACCAAACAACTCATTCATTTATCTAAAAATTCAAATTTCCTTCACATCTTATATGCTAAGCCCTTGTACATGTTTACTCATTAGCATTTATAATACCGTTTGTACACCTAACTTCTTTTGATAGCTTCAACCTAACAGTCTACATGACTCTAATTAAATCTCTCAAACAGAACCATGTACATTCACATCCATAAACCTACTTTACAATAAACCACAATAATATTATGAAAATTATTATAGTTTTGTGACAGGAGACACGAGGTGCGAAACACGCCACAGAATTCCCAGTGTCAACCTGTTCTTGTTGCCACACTATATATAAATATATATGGCCAGTCCAGCTCGGTTTCTGGTCAATGGTGACCCCCATGATGTTGATGTTGATCGTGGGGGTTTCAGTGATGGTAATGCCATTGAATGTCAAGGGGAGATGATCATTGCCTGGCACTAGTGTGAAGCAAAAGTAACTTGCCACCTGTCAGCCCAAGCCTGAAAATTGTCCGGGTCTTGCTGCATATGGACACGGACTGCTTCAGTATCCGAGGAGCCATGAGTGGTGCTAAACATTGTACAATCATCAGTGAACATCCTCACTTCTGACCCTATGATGAAGAGAAGGTCATTGATGAAGCAGCTGAAGATGGTTGGGCTGAGGACACTTCCCTGAGAAACTCCTGCAGCGATGACCTGGGGCTGAGATGATTGACCTCCAAAACCACAACCATCTTCCTTTGTAGAAGGGGAAAAACAGATCCCAATGAACATGATTCAGTCCTGGATGTGATTAAAAGCAAAATGAAATCACAGTAGTTACTCATGAACTCACTGGTGTGTCAGAAGGTGGGATGATTGAGTGAATCCCTTCCCAATCTCGGATCAGGCAAAAGGCCTCGCCCCAGTGTGAACTCTCTGGTGTCTCAGCAGGCTGGATGACAGCGTGAATCCCCTCCCACACTCGGAGCAGGTGAATGGTCTCTCCCCAGTGTGAACTCGCTGGTGTATAAGCAAGGTGGATGAGAGAGTGAATCTCCTCCCACAGTCAGAACAGGTAAATGGTCTCTCCCCACTGTGGACTTGCTGGTGTTTCAGCAGGTCGGATGACAGGGTGAATCCCCTACCACACTCGGAGCACGTGAACGGTCTCTCCCCAGTGTGAACTCGCTGGTGTGTCAGTAGGTGTGATGACTGAGTGAATCCCTTCCCACACTTGGAGCAGTGGAATGGTCTCTCCCCAGTGTGAATTCGCTGGTGTGTCACTAGGTGGCATGAGTGAGCAAATCGCCTCCCACATTCAGAGCAGGTGAATGGTCTCTCCCCAGTGTGAACTCACTGGTGTGCCAGTAGGTGGGATGACTGAGTGAATCCCTTCCCACACTCGGAGCAGGTGAATGGCCTCTCCCCAGTGTGAGTGCGCTGATGTGCCAGGAGGTGGGATGACGAAGTGAATCCCTTCCCACACTCGGAGCAGGTGAATGGTTTCTCCCCAGTGTGAACTCGCTGATGTGTCAGCAAGAGAGATGACGCAGTGAATCCCTTCCCACAGTCAGAGCAGGTGAACGGCCTCTCCCCTGTATGAAGTTTCTGGTGTGTCAGCAGGCTGGATGACCAAGTGAATCCCTTACCACACTCAAGGCAGGTGAACGGCCTCTCCCCTGTATGAACTTTCTGGTGTGTCAGCAGGTTGGATGCCTGAGTGAATCCCTTACCACACTCAGGGCAAGTGAATGGTCTCTCCCCAGTGTGTACTCGCTGGTGTATCTGCAGGTAGGATGACTGAGTGAATCCCTTTCCACAGTCTCCACATTTCCATGGCTTCTCCCTGTTGTGACTATGCTTGTGTCTCGACAGGCCAGATGAACGGCTGAAACCTCGTCCACACACAGAACACGTGTACGGTTTCTCCCCACTGTGAATGGTGCTTTTCCCTTCCATGTTCAAATTCCAATGATATTCAGGTGACAATAAATTGAGCAACTCTGTCAGATTCTGATGTGAGATTTGATTTGAGTTTCCTGACTGCTAATCCTCCACTTCTAATATCCTGTGAAATTGATTTAAAACAGATAAAAAGGGAATGAGACAGACCCCACAAAAACACAGAGACAGGTTGTATAATTGAGCTGAATGAATCTAGTAATTTGTGGGGCTGGCACAAGGAAAAAGTCACCACAAAAGCTGCTGGATTGTCATCAAAACCCAACTGATTCACTAATATCCTTCAGGGAAGGGAACTTGCCACCCATTCTGGGTCTGGGTGTACACAATATTCTGGAAACTAGGTGAGGAGAGAGGGAGATGTGGGAGAGGGGGTGAAGGACAGGGATTTTATATGTTTACAGCTTGACCAGAACTTTGACAGAATCTCCCAACCCCTCAAACTCAACCATCCAGAAGGACCAAGGTGGTAGGTGCACGTGAATATCATCACCTCTAAGTTCCCTTCCAAGTCACACACCATCCTTATTTGTCTGACATCCAGTACTGGATGAGCAACAATGTCTTTCATATAAATACTGCAAAAACTTTCCTTTCTTTCTTTCATTCATTCATGCAATGTAGCCGTCTCTGGCTTGGCCAACATTTATTGCCCATCCCTAATTGCATTTGAGAAGGTGGTGGTGAGCTGCCTTCTTGAACTGCTGCAGTCCCTGTGGTGTAGGTACACCCACAGTGCTGTTCAGGAGGGAGTTCCAGGAGTTTGACCCAGCGACAGTGAAGGAACAGCGATATATTTTCAAGTCAGGATGGTGAGTGGCTTGGAGAGGAACTTCCAGGTGGTGGTGTTCCCATCTATCTGTTGCCTTCTAGATTTGAAACATGCTGTCTAAAGAGCCTTAGTGAGTTCCAGCAGTGCATTTTGTAGATGGTACACACTGCTGCTACTCTGTGTCAGTGGTGGGAGGGAGTGAATGTTTGTGGATGTGGTGCCAATCAAGCAGCTGCTTTGTCCTGGATGGCGTCAAACCTCTTGAGTGTTGTTGGAGCTGCACTCATCCAGGCAAAGGGGGAGTATTCCATCACACTCCTGACTTGTGCCTTGTAGATGTTGGACTGGCTTTGGGGAGTCAGAAGGTGAGTTACTCGCTGGAGCATTCCTAGCCTCTGACCTGCTCGTGTAGCCGCAGTATTTATATGGCTGGTCCAGTTCAGTTTCTGGTCACTGGTGACCCCCAGGATGTTGATAGAGGGGGATTCAGCAATGGTAATGCTATTGAATGTCAAGGGGAGATGGTTAGATACTCTCTCGTAGAGATGGTCATTGTCTGACACTTGTGTGGCATGAATGTTACTTGCTACTTGTCAGCCCAAGCCTGGATATCGTCCAGGTCTTAGAAACATAGAAAAGTTACAGCACAGAAGGAGGCCATTTGGCCCATCCTGTCCATGCCAGCCCAAGGACACCCAGGTGTCCTTTCTAATCCCACCTTCCTGCACCTGGCCCATAGCCCTGCAGCTTACAGCACTGAAAAGTTGCAAATCCAGGTACTTTTTAAAAGAGTTTAGAGTTTCTGGCTCTACCACCAACTTGGGCAGCGAATTCCAGACACCCACTACCCTCTGCGTAAAAAAGTTCTTCCTCATGTCCCCCCTACACCTTCTGCCACTTATCTTGAATCTATGTCCCCTGGTTCTAGAATTCTCCACCAAGGGAAACAATTTTATCCTGTCCACTCAATCTATTCCCCTCATAATTTTGTACACCTCAATCAAGTCACCTCTCAGCCTTCCTTGTTCAGAGGAAAATAACCCCAACCTATCCAATCTCTCCTCGTAGCTACACTTTTCTAACCCTGGCAACATTCTTGTAAACCTCCTCTGCACTCTCTCCAGAGCTATTACGTCCTTCCTGTAATGTGGTGACCAGAACTGCACACAATACTCCAGTTGTGGCCTCACCAGTGTTTTATACAATTCCAACATTATATCCTTACTTTTATATTCTATACCTCTGCCAATGAAGGAGAGCATTCCATATGCCTTCTTTACAACCTTGTCCACTTGAACTGCTGCCTTCAGGTACCTGTGTACTTGTACGCCAAGATCTCTCACTTCATCTACACCTCTTAGTATATTCCCGTTTATTTTGTAATCCCTGTAACTGTTTGACCTCCCTAAATGTATGACCTCATACTTCTCTATGTTAAAATCCATCTGCCACTTTACCGCCCACTCCACCAACCCATCTATATCTTTTTGGAGATTTTGGCTATCCTCTACACTATCCACTACTCGGCCAATCTTTGTGTCATCTGCAAATTTCCCAATCGTATCCCCCACATGCACATCCAAATCGTTAATATATAACACAAACAGCAAGGGTCCCAACACCGAGCCCTGTGGAACACCACTTGAGACAACTTTCCATTCGCAAGGGCATCCATCAACCATTACCCTTTGTTTCCTGTTACAAAGCCAACCTTTTATCCAGTTCGCCACATTATCCTGAATCCCATGGGCTTTTACTTTCCTGACCAATCTGCCATGTGGGACCTCGTCAAATGCCTTGCTAAAATCCATGTACACAACATCCACTGCACTACCTTCATCAACCCTTCTTGTCACTTCTTCAAAGAATTCAATCAAATTTGAGAGGCAAGACCTTCCTTTAACAAATCCATGCTGACCATCCCTGACTAGTCTTGCTGCATTTGGACATGGACTGCTTCAGTAACTGAGGAATCGTGAATGGTGCTGAACATTGTGCAATCGTCAGCGAAAATCCCCACTTCTGACCTTATGATGGAAGGAAGGTCATTGATGAAGCAGCTGAAGATGGTTGGGTCTTGGACACTGCCCTGAGGAACTCCTGCAGTGATGTCCTGGAACTCAGATGATTGATCTCCAACAACTATAATCTTCTTTTGTGCTAGCTATGACTCCAACCAGTAGAGAGTTCCCCCCTGATTCCCATTGACTCCAGTTTTGCTAGGGCTCCTTGATGCCACACTCAGTCAAATGCTGCCTTGATGTCAAGGGCAGTCACTCTCACCCCACCTCTGGAGTTCAGTTCTTTTGTTCATGTTTGAACCAAAGCTTTAATGAGGTCAGGAGCTGAGTGGCCCTGGCGAAACACAGACTCAGTGTCATTGCTCTGCAAGTGCTGCTTGATAGCACTGTTGATGAACCCTTCCCTCACTTTACTGATTATCAAGATTAGACTGATGGGTCTGCAATTGGCCAGGTTGGACAAATCTAAGCAATTTTCCACATTGCCAGGTACATGCCAGTGTTGCAGCTGTATTGGAACAGCTTGGCCAGAGGCGTGGCAAGTTCTGGAGCACAAGTATTCAGTACGATTGCCGGAATATTGTCAGGGCCCATAGCCTTTACATTATCCACTGCCTTCAGCCATTTCTTGATATCATATGGAGTGAATCGAATTGGCTGAAGACTAGCATCTGTGAGGACGGGGACCTCTGGAGGAGGCAGAGCTGGATCACCCACTCAGCACTTCTGGCTAAAGATTGTTGCCCATCATTGAGGGTGGGGATATTTGTGGAGCATCCTCCTCTGGTGATGGTTAATTGTCTACCACCATTCACGACTGGATGTGGTAGGACTGAGAGCTTAGATATGATCCGTTGGTTGTGGAATGGCTTAGCTCTGTCTATCGCTTGCTGCTTATGCTATTTGGCACTCAAGTAGTCCTGTGTTGTAGCTTCATTTTTACGTTTACCTCATGTTGCCCTGGTATGCTACCTGCACTCTTGATTGAACCAGGCTTGGTGGTAGTGGTAGGGTAGGTGATATGTTGGGCCATGAGGTTACAGACTGTGGTTGAGTCCAATTCCGGTGGTTCTGTCTTGAGTTGCTAGTGTTGTGCCACACAACACGATGGAGGGTATCCTCAATGTGAAGGTGGGACTTCGTCTCCACGAGGGCTATGATTCCTTGAGTATGAGCATGTCAGGCTGTTGCTTAACTCATCTGTGAGACAGCTCTCCCAATTTTGGCAGCAGATGATCGTAAGGAGGACTTTGCAAGGTCGACAGGGCTGAGTTTGCTGTTGCTGCTTCTGGCCTAGGTCAATGCCAGGTGGTCCGTCTGTTTTCATTCCTCATCCAATTTCTGGCAGTTGTTTGATAGAGTCAACCACATTGCTGTGGGTCTGGAGTCACATGTAGGCCAGTCCAGGTAAGGACAGCAGATTTCCATCCCGAAAGGGCATTAGTGAGCCAGATGGGTTTTTACAACAATCGACAATGGTTTCATGGTTATCATTAGACTTTTAGTTCCACCATCTGCCGTGGTGGGATTCAAACCTGGGTCCCTAGGGCATTACCCTGATCTCTGGATTACTTGTCCAGTGACAATACCGCTATGCCACCGCCTCCCCTATCACTGAAACCATTGTCTTCAGTCCCTTCTCCACTCGATAGCCACTGACTCCATCCCTCTCCCCAGCAACTGTCTGAGGCTGAACCAGACTGTTCACAACATCGGTGTCATGTTTCACTCCAAACTGACCTTCCGACCACATATCCGCATCATGTGAACATGCAAAGTTGGAGCATAAGTAGGCCATTCGGCTCCTCGAGCCTGCTTCGCCATTCAATATAATCTTGACTGATCTACTTGTATTTCAAATTCCACAGTCCTATCTCTCCCCAATAATCCTTGATTCCCTTGCCTAACAAAAATCTATCTACAATAAAAGCAAAATGCTGCGAATGCTGGAAATCTAGAACAAAAACAAAATACCTGGAAAAACTCAGCAGGTCTGACAGCATCTGTGGAGAGGGATACAGTTGATGTTTCGAGTCCGTACGACCCTTCATCAGAACTAAGACATATAGAAATGAGATGAAATATAAGCTGGTAGAAGGGGGTGGGACAGGAGAGCTCGATCGGAGGCCAGTGATAGGTGGAGGCCAAGGAGAGACTGCCAAAGATGTCATAGACAAAAGGACAAAGGGGTGTTGACGGTGGTGATATTATCTAAAGAATGTGCTAATGGGGACATTAAGAGAAGCAAGCAGGACAAGCTAGTGGCAGATGGCCCTAGTGCGGGTGGGGTGGGGGGAAGGAATTGAAATGGGCTAAAAGGTGGAGATGAAACAATAGATTGAAATAAATCTAAAAATAGGAGGGAAAAGAAAAAAATATAGCTGTAAACTAATTATAAAGTATTGGAAAAGTGGGGATCGGAAAGGGGGTGGGGATGGAGGAGAAAGTTCATGATCTGAAGTTGTTGAACTCAATATTAAGTCCGGAAGACTGTAAAGTGCCTAGTTGGAAGATGAGGTGCTGTTCCTCCAGTTTGCGTTGAGCTTCACTGGAACATTGCAGCAGGCCAAGGACGGACATGTGGGTATGAGAGCAGGGTGGTGTGTTGAAATGGCAAGCGACAGGGAGGTCTGCGTCATGCTTGCAGACAGGCCAAAGGTCTATCTACCTCTGCCTTAGAAGTATTTAATGAAGCTGCTACCACCGACTTCTAAGGCAGAGAGTTCCAGAGTCGCACAACCCTCAGAGAAAAAAATTCTCTTCATCTTTGACGAAAAGGTCGACTCCTAATTTTCAAACAATGTCCCAAGTTCTGGATTCACCAACAAGAGGAAATATCTTTTGCACGTCCACCTTGTCAAGACCATTCAGGATCATATATACTTCAATCAAGTCACCCCTCATTCTTCTAATCTCCAGTGGAATCAAGCCCAGCCTGACCAACCTTTCCTCATAAGACAACGCACTCATTCCAGGTATCAATCTAGTAAACCTCCTTTGAACCGCCTCCAATGCATTTATATCCTTCCTTAAATAAGGAGACCAAAAACTGCGCACAGTATTTGAGATGTGGTCACACCAATGCCTTGCATAACATCCTTACTCTTATGTTCAACTCCTCTTGTAATAAAGAAAAACATTCCATTAGCCTTCTAAATTACTTGCTGTACTTGTATAATAACTTTTTGTGACTTATGCACTAGAACACCTAGATCCCTCAGCACCTCAGAATTCTGCAGTCATTCTCCATTTAAGTAATACTCTGCTTTTTTATTCTTCCTTCCAAAGTGAACTTCACATTTTCCCACATTATACTCCATTTGCCAGATCTTTGCCCGCCCACTCAACCTATCTATATGCGTCTGCAATCTTATCATGTCATTTTCACAACATGCTTTCCTACCTATCTTTGTGTCATCAGCAAATTTAGCTCCCATGACTTCGCTGCCCTCATCTAAGTTATTGATATAAATTGTAAAATGTTCATCACATTGTGACAATCAGAAAAACAAGGATGAGGTCGAGCGTGTTCATATGGCTGCCAGACCTGCTGAGTTTTTCCAGGTAATTCTGTTTTTGAATCAGAAAAACACCCATTTCTGCACACTCTCTGTTTTCTGCCATCCAGCCAATCTTCTTTCCATGCTAATATGTTGCCCACTACACCAGGAGCTTTTATTTTCCGCAATAACCTTTGATGTGGCACCTTATCAAATGCCTTCTGGAAATCCAAGTATAGTATGTCTACAGGCTCCCCTTTATCATCACCATGACCACCCATTTCCACCTCAGTGACATCGTCCAACTCCATCCTTGTCTCAGATCTTCTGCTGTTGAAACCCTCATCTATTCCTTTGTTACCTTTAGATTTAACTATCCTAACAAAATCCTGGCTGGAACAATATAAATACACATTGTTGTTGTTGACTTAGACACATGTCATTGTTCCTTCATCATCACTGAGTGAAAATCCTGCAACTCCTTATCTCACAACATTATGGGAGCACCTTCACCACTCGGACTGCAAAAATTCAAGATTAAACATCATCATCTCCACAGGTAACTGTGCTGTACAATTCTAGGACTCAACGATTCTTTACAGGCATTCCCTGTTCATCAGCATGTCCCCTTCCTTTTTAAGCACTCCATGCTCAGTCATCATTTCCTTCATTTGCAGACATTTCCTGACAATCACCATTTTTAGAGACGCTCCCTAACATTTATCACTTTCTCTCCATTTAGAGACTCTTCCTGAACGAGCTGACATTGCGCATGCGCTGAGGCCTCGCCGAACTCACCCCAAAGTCAGACCCGAGCGGGAGAAACCAAAAACCAGGGAGTCGGGGAGAATTTTCACGCTTTCTAGTCGCGTCTTACATGGAAAATGTTGCCGGTTTTATTTTGGGATCTGGATCCACACTCGGTCATTGTAAAAACCTCCATTTTAAACCCGCTCGCTCGAGCTCTCTTCCCGTCCGTCGCCATCGCCCGCGCATGCTCAGATCACATTGCCCGGGGTGTGATTGACGGCAACTTGGGACCAATAGGAAGACGGGGCGGGACTGGAGGATCCATCAGAAGTGGCTGGCCCTCCAACCAATCGGAGTGAATGAGGGGCGGGGCTGAGCCCGGATCTCCCTCATTGGCTGAAACTCGGCATCATTTTGAAAGCTGATTTGTCTCAAACTCCAGGAGAAAACTGGGTCTTTCTGTTTGTGGCTTTAAACAGATGAAACCCTGTGGACGTGGAGCAAACATTTCAACATTTGTTAGTGAAATGGATTCATTCAGGACAGAGAGCAGGGATTATTTCTGGAAACTACACAGTGTAGCGATTGTTTCTCTTTGAACTCATCCCTTGGAGAACAGTGTGAATTAGTGGAAGAATTCACAGGCTGCTTCACCCTCCTTCCGTGTCTGGAACCATTTAATTCCAGCCCATTTGTTGATCCGGCTTCAGCAGAGAGTTTAATGAGCTCCCACAACTCATAATGGGAGTGTTCAGCCAGACCCGCCGGACACACCTATCCTGATGTCAACCCAGAATGAGCTGGAGAGCCGTCTCCACTCGCTAGGACTGTCTGCAGAGGGGTTTCTGGCTCAGAGGCGGGAATGTTTCATTTTTATCAACAACCCTAAACCCCTCAAGTTCCATTGAACTGACAGGGCCTCTTCATTTCTAAATACACTTCATTGTTTAAATAAAGTCTTGATTTTATGTTTGCAGCTTAATGGTGACACTTACATCATCTAACCACCTACTTCCTTGTGAGAGTGCACAACTACAGTAAGCTGCAGAAGCCACACCCTTGTGTATCCTCTACCAAGCCTCTCCTCATTCCCTTAGAATCAAACTATTCCTAACTTTGTCCAGTATTTTCATTATCCTAAAATGAAAGGTCTCTGTTTATTATGCTTAGTTATTGTGAATCTAATAAAGCTGCTCCAATGGTCATTCTAATTCAGTTTGTATTATGTTTAATCTTGGGCTATCATGTCTGCTTCTGTTTCTGCCTCATCTTCATGTTCAGTCTGGGTTCACTGGAATGAGCTTTCTATGGTCAGAATTCAGTTAAACAACCTGTTCATCTGCATGTATTCTCTCAGTGCCCTGGTGCCTGTGTTAGTTATTCAGTCATTGTTTAATACTTCGTCAGCAGCCTCTCAATTCAAGGATGACATCTATTCAGCGTGGTGAATTTCTACCATTGGTCTTCTTTTGACTGAACAGACTGATTCTTGGCCTGCAGATCTTTTGGCTCATGGGGCAGGACATCCATGAAGTATTGGGATCTGGAGCGCAGCACTTGCTTCCATTTCTTTCCTTCTCTGCTGCTGCTCTGCCTCATCATTAACATGTTGTGACTCAAAGTGTGATGCAGCTTGATGGAAAAGTTGTCGCCATTCTGAACAATTGGGAGAAAGCTCCTCCAGGTCATTAAGGTCAATGCTGCTGCACTACAAGGTGAGCAGGCTGCAGAAAATTAGTTTGCATTTAATTAAATATTGAAGTTTCAGGGTTGATATGATGCCAATTTTTAAAATGATCAATGTGCTTGTGAGAGTAGATACAGGGAAACTATTTGCTCTGCTGGGGAATTGAGAACAAGGAGGCAGAATCAAAATAATAAAACCTGGAGTGAAATCAGGAACAACGTGTTCAGACAGAGGTGATGGAAATCAGGACCAACCTCCCCAAAAAGCTGTGGATGCTGGGGGGTCAAATGAATTTTTCAAGACATGAATCGGTCGAATTTTGTTAATTAAAGATAGCAAAGTAATTTGATCAAAGATGGGAAAAGGGAGTTGTGGTTGTCACATGGCTGTAAGACATAATATTTAACAACACAAGTGAATTATCGAACTTCTCTTCACATTTAAATGTAAATGTTTTGATAATATTTCTGCTCAATTTCAAACCGGGGCCCTTTTGCATGTTGGTGAACATGATAACCACTACAGCACAGAAACACTGCGCTGCCGAAACCCGATGGACCTGTCCACAGTGTTGACCTGTGTGGTCATGAAGCAGCACTTTGGGTCTTTGATTTGAAGAAAGAAATTCAGCTGCTATAATCAGTAATGCTGGAATCAGACTGATTTAGCAATGTCATCATAAAATTACATAGCACATTAGGAGACAATTTGGCCCATCGTGTTTATGTCAGTTTTTGCAATGAGCTTTCTGATCAGTCCCAATTTCCTTCTCTTTTTCAATTACCCTGATTTTTCTCCCTTTCAAGTCATTGTCCAATTCCCTTTTGAAAACTCGGTGTGAAGGGAAGCAATATTGAAAGAGGTGCAGGAGTTTCTGCAGTGTCCATGCGCACTGTGTGATCATTAACAAAGTCTCCCTGACTCAATGACATGAAGAGTTGGACTCGAGATTCTTCTATAGTTTTTGAACAAAAAAAAAGTATTTATGCAGCTGATTTCATACCGAACTTTCCAAAGAAGTTTAATCAGACAAAGCATGTCCTCATTTTTCTCAGTCACTATATACAATCCAATTCCCCTTTTTGTATAACCTTGAACAGATGCCATTATAGGAAAGGGGTAGTGTGGCCGAGCGGTCTAAGGCTCCAGTCTCTATGGAGACATGGGTTTGAATCCCACCGCTGCAGGAGTTTCGGACGGTTCATCTTTTCAGTCAGTTTAGCCAAATTCTTCCATGTGTGTCCAGGGCGTGTGCAGTGCTCCATTCTGGTGGAAAGATCGAGGAGAGGCAGCAGAAATTGCAGGACAGCCAGAAATAGGTGGGGCTGCATTTCTTCATTCGCTGCTGTAACCATTGTATGCTCTTAGGTACAGAACATTAAAAGGTACATGACGCGTGTGTACAGAGCTGAGCGGTTAAGGTAATTGGGTTTGAAATTCTTTAGAGTTTTCTGATACAAGTTCACATCCTGCCAGACTACATTTCTCACTGCTCCTGATTTAAGAATGATTTATCGAATTAATTATCTATTAAATGGACGAAAAGGTTTTCCAAATGCTCCTGTGTATTTTTCATTTCCCTTCATCTGCAAGCATTCACCAAAGTTGCAGGTGGAAATGGAACAAAAATGGAGCCAATTTGGTGACATCCATACTTTCTGGATGTTTGTCTTCCCTGGCACCTCTGTCACTCTTGGTGTCTATGTCTGTGTGTGTTTCTCACCTTGTGTCAATGTGGTTCAGTTCCCTGAGCGGGGAAACGCATTTTTACCATCGCAACTTTGACTCACTTTCGTTATGTATCTTCATGGAAATGGCACAGAGAATAACAGTCAGTTTAAAAGTTGCAAGAGGAGATTGATCTTTCTGTATTCTTTCAGCAGTTGGCTCTGTAGCAGAGTGATTAGCGCACTGGCCTTGTAAACCGGGGATCATGAGTTTAATCCTTGCTGGACCTCCAGTTGAATTTAGCTTCTGCTGATGTTAGCTGTGGGGAAGAAAACAGATTGGCTTTAAAGAGATTTGGGCAACAAAGATAGCAGATAAAGCATAATTTCATAATAGGTGAAGGTGTTTGATTAAAAAATTGGTAAAATTATTAGTTATGTGACGAACTGAAAAAAGCAGGGAGGTTATGCTTCAGTTGTACTGCACACTGGTGAGACCACATGTGCAGTAGTGGTCTCCTTCTTTAAGGAAAGATGCAAAGTTAGAGTAGTAAAGTTAGTAGTTCAGAGAAGGTTTACGAGACTAATATCAGGAATGGGTGGGTTGCCCAAGCAGATTCTCTCTATTCCTACATATATTACCGACATAGTTATGCATTGTAAGTGGGACAGATTAGGCTTGTATCCACTGGAGTTTCGAACAGTAAGAGGTGACTTGATCAAAACCTTTAAGATCCTGAGGGGTCTTGAAAAGGTGGGTGTGGAGAGGAAGTTTCCTCTTGTGGGATAATCTAGAACTGGGGGGTCACTGTTTAAAAATAAGGGGTCGCTCATTTAAGACAAGAATGAGGAGGATTTTTTCTCTCTCAGAGAGCCAGGAGTGTTTGTAACTTCTTTCCTCCAAAGGCATTGGAAGCAGAGTCCTTGAATATTTTAAAGGCAGAGCTAGATTTTTGGTTAACAAGGGGGTGAAAGGTTATTGGGTGTAGGAAGGAGGTTACCATCAGATCAGCCATGGTCTTATTGAATGGTGGAACAGGCTTGATGGGTCGAGTGGCCTACTTCTGTTCCTAGTTCGTATTTTTACATGTTCTTTGAGTCCAGGCTGTTTACTAACTCAGTGCTCGTATGTCACAAAGTCGAGAATGTTTGAAATTTTCACTGAGCAACATGTCAACAAACAGTGGATTCACTCAGTGCGATGGTGCGTACCAGTTCTATATGTGCAATCACAGAATAAATTTCTATTTGTTGCTTTCAACCCAATATTTCTAAAGGTTTGGATGTGAGGCACATGTTTGATCTAACTTATCTCATTTTCTTTGAAATAAATATTCGTAAAACTATTTGCCTGGGAACTTACTGGATAACAGCAGGGCTGGCAAAGTCTGGACATTTCCTCGTAGCCAAAGGACTCAAAGCAGAACTGTGTCGGTAATATAAGTAGAAGCAGGAATAGAGAGAACCTACTTGGCCCTAGATAGTGTCAAACCACCAATGTTTGGGTTAACAGCTGAATTCGCTAAACAAGATGTTACACAAACACCCTGTGACCTGATGGTTAGGATTCGGTGCTCTCATCACCCAGATCTGATTCCCGGTCTTGCTGTTGTGCAAAATATCACAACCAGAAACTAATTACTGATTCAAAAAAAATCTATCATCCCCAACACCTCATCCCCTTCCCACGGCACCTTCCCATACAATCGCAGGAGATGTAACACCTGCTCCTTTACCTCCTCCTTCCTCACTGTTCAAGGGCCCAAACACTCCTTCCAGGTGAAGCAGAGATTTATTTGCATTTCTTTCAATTCTGTGTACTGTATTCGCTGCTCCCAATGTGGTCTCCTCTACGTTGAGGAGACTAAACGCAGACTGGCTGCCTGCTTTGGGGAACACCTTCACACAGTCCACAAGCATGACCCAGACCGGCCTGTCATTTGACATTTCAATTCACCATCTCGCTTTCATGTTCACATTTCTGTCTTCTGCCCTCTACAATGTTCCAGTGAAGCCCAGTGCAAGCTGGAGTAACAGCACCTGATCATCTGATTAGGCATTTTACAGCCTTGTGGGCTCAGCATTAAGTTCAACAAATTCACACCATGAACTCTGTCCTCCATGTTGTATTTTTCCACCCACCACCATCCCCCCGCCCAAGAGTCAGTCTGTATCTTGTTCTCAGACAGAGCTGTCCCTTTGGGCGGGATTTTCCGGCCCCGCTCGCCGCCAGGATCATCAGGTCCCGCCATGACGGGGCCGCAAATTCCCGAGCTTTTAGTGCAATTAGCACATTCAGCTACTTTGCTTTCAGACAGTGCTGACATTTATTCTGCGATCAACACCTGCTTTAGTCATGAATACTATCATTATCATTCCCTTTGTCTTGTGTTCCATGACATCTTCGTCATTTATTCTCTCCTGGCCTCCAACATATGCCTGACCTTTCATTTTGCTCCACCTGCTCCCTCCCTCACCCCTGCAACAGCATTAAAACCATCACATTCCTAGTTCTAAGAAGAGTCACATGGACTCGAAACTTTAACCACGTCCCTGTCTCCACAGGTGCTGCCAAACCTTCTGAGTTTTTCCAGCATTTTCTGTTTCTTTTGTCAGATTTCCAGCATCTGCAGCATTTTGCTTCTATTACAGATTTAAAAAAGAATCATTTTCGACACAAACATTAACTCTGTTTCTGTCTCCACAGATGCGAACAGACCTGTCGATAACTTTAGTGCCCTCTGTTTTTATTAGAGCACGAATTACTGGCTTTATCATAACATAAAATACATAGCAAGTTGGCGAAATCAGTGAAATGATGGGCAGAGTTAAAATTCCACGTGGATGATATTAGATAGAACTGGAAATGTCTGAGATGGAGAGTGGGAGTTAAAAGGTGTAACATGAAAGTGGAAGAATTTGATGTCAGTCAAATACTTTTCATGGTGAAAGTCTGCCATGCATTACCTTGTAAGTTTCACAGGAGATGCAATGATTAGGTTGGTGGGTTTTGGATGTGGAAATTTGCATTTCTACAGCTTCTGGTACTATTTCGCCACACTGTCGATTTCATATTCCAGCCAATAGCAAAGGTTATTTTAATTGTCTGAAGAAGTAATTTGTGTTCTATTTGAACATGTCATTTTGTAGGAGGTCTCTGTTGAAAGTGGTCTGGAATGAAAAAACAATGGCAGAAGTAACCTCGATAAATTCTATTTCAGGGCATTTTCCATGATGGTCTAGTGGATAGGGTTCTCCACTCTCAGCACCATAACCTAGGCTCGATTGCCAGTCAGGGAATAAAGATTTATTGCTCCTAAAAAGATATGCTTTAATTCCTGATTGAAAACAAAAAACACAACAGCTTTTTCAGAATCAGTGGAGTGAGTTGAAGTTTCGCATCAGAAATGGAAATGTCACACCTGCTTCAGGTCAAGAACAAATACAGATGCTGAGCTGGGAAGTGAAAGAAATAAAAAGGAGGGCTGCGATAGGTTGCAAAGCATTGGCTGTGGAGATGTTGGTGCAAGGCAGAATATGAGTGGGAATGGGGCAGATTTTACTGAAGCGTTGTGTGTAGTTCTGAGAATGGCACCTTAAAAAGGATCAATATTGATCATGGAAACAGCGCTGTGCCGATCCACCAGGACATCAGTTCTGGGATGTAAGTGGACATTTTACCCTCCATAAGATTGAGGTCATTCAAAACTGCTGCCCGTATCTAAATTCGCAGCAAGTCCCATTTCCCTATCATCTCTGTGCTTGCTAACATACATTGGCTCCTGGTCAAGCACTATCTTTAGTTAAAATTCTCCTCCTTGTTTTCAAATGCCTCCATAAACTTGCTCATCCCTATCTCTAATCGCCCAGAATCTCAAAACCCTCTGGGATATCTGCGCTGCACTAATTCTGGCCTCATTCCTCATCACAATTGCACCACTATTAGTGACTGTGGTTTCAGTTGCGCAAGCTCCAAGCTCTGGAATTCCCTCCAATCATCTCTCCGCCTCTCTACCTCACTCTCTACCTCATTCTTCTCCTTTTAGACACTCCTGAGAAACTTACCTCTTTGGTCAAGCTTTTGGTCATCTGATCCAATATCTTCTAATGTGGGCCAGTGTCATGCTTTGTTATATAATGCTCCTGTGGGACGTTTCGCTGTGTTAAAGGTGCTATATAAATAAAAGTTGTTGCAGCTGTATTGGTTAAGGAGAGCATTGCAGTGCTGGAGAAAGAGGATGCCCCAGAGGGTTCAAGGGCAGAATCAATTTGGCTAGAGCTAAGGAACAAAAAGGGTGCAATTACATTGCTCGGTGTAGTCTATAGACCACCAACTAGTGGGATGAATGTAGAGGAACAGATCTGCAGGAAAATTACAGATAGGTGCAAAAATCATAGAGTAATTATAATGAGGACTTTAATTACCTCAATATTGACTGGGATAGTGGTAGTGTAAACAGCGGAGAGGGGAAAGAGTTCCTAGTGTGTTTTCAGGAGAACTTTCTACAGCAGTATGTGTCCAATCCAACAAGAAAGGAGGCACTTCCAGACCTCGTTCTTGGAAATGAGGTGGGCGAAGTAGATCAGGTGTCAGTGGGGGAACATTTAGGAGACAGGGATCATTGTATCATAAGGTTCAGGATGACTGTAGAAAAGGACAATGGGCACCAAAGCAAAATACTGTGGGTGCTGGAAATCCGAAATAAAAACATGAAATGCTGGAAAACCTCAGCAGGTCTGACAGCAACTGTGGAGAGGGAAACAGAGTTAACATTTCGAGTCCATATGGTTCTTTTTCAGAGCTAAGGAGAAGTAGAAATTTGATGAAATTTATACTGTTCAAGGGGGTGGAGAACGTGAAGCTGGATAGAAGGTCAGCGATAGGTGGGGGCTAAGGAGAGATTGACAAAGATATAATGGACAATAGTCAATCCAGAGTAAGGATAATTAACTGGGGAGAGCCGACTTCAATGGGACAAGAAGGGAGCTGGACTGGATATACAGGGACCAAAGGTTGGCAGGAAAAACTGCAACAGAGCAATGGGCTACCTCCAAAGAAGAATTGGTTCGGGCAGTCAAGCTATATCCCCTCAAAAGGGAAAGGTAGGGCAAACAAATACAGAGCTCCCTGGACGAAAAATGAGATCGAAATTAAGATTAAAAAGGAAAAAGTGTGATTATCACAGGTGTCAGGTGGAAAATACAACTGAGAACCAGACAGAATACATAAGGTTCAGAGGAGGTGAAGAAGCAAATAAGAGAAGCGAAGAGGGATTATGAGACAAGACTCTCAGTCAGGGAATGAAGCTTACAGCAAAATTCAGTTAATGCTGGGAATCTGAATTAAAACAGAAAATTCTGCAAATACTCAGCAGGCCCAGCATATATGGAGAGAGAAATTGAGTTATATTATGGTCCCAGCTGATGTTACTACTGGACAAGTCATATATTAGGGTGGAACACGTCTTGATAGATCCTAACTTTTATTTTTTGTTTAGAAACGAGGAGGGCAGCGATTGAACTGAGTCACAGGAGTCAGCTGATGAACTTTGAATAAAAGAATAAAGCATTTATTAAACAAGAAAAGATTAACAATATTAAAATACTCCTTCACCCACAACTATATATTTACAGATATATACAGATTTGTAAGGATGACACAAGTAACAAAAGCTATCTTATACTGTAATGTTCACAGTTAGTACACATTCCATGTAAACCAATAGGCAACTTGTGGTCAGACACACCACACTCTGAAACCAAGTGACAGATGCCACCCCAAACAGATGCAATGGATCTTTCATCAAATCCCCCTTCCCCAGACACTTATCACACCATGAGCCAACCGGTCTCAATGAACCCAATCTTTGACATGAGGGTTTACAATCTCCACTCTCAAGAAACCTGCATGGAATCTTCTCCCAAATGACACGTTTTCTCAGATGCCATCCACAAGGGTCCACCTCCAGGGTTTCAAACTCTCCATCTGATGTCCCTATCCCCTGGATCGCCACGTGCATTCAAGCCTTCTTCCACACACTCTCTCTCTGGTTCAGCAATGCCAACAGAACACCACTGCTTCACATGCCATGGTGAAGAGTTACAGACATTCAACTGTCTACTTGGATCGTCTGTCTTCTTGCAAGCCTATTTTGCTTTAAGTCTGCTTCCTGCAGCTTTCTCCCCTTTTAGCTTGGAGTCTTCCTTCCTGCTCCTTGCTTTCACTTGCACTGAACAGGATCTTTTCCAGATTCATGTCCTTGTCCTTAGACTTAACTATCCTCTTGGGACCTTTCCTGTTCCACTCCCTGGTTTTTGGGGCTTTCTTCTTTAGTTTTTGGAACCTGCTCTTGAGTTTTCCACCTCCTGTGTCCAGCTTCTCCCGTCACCTGACTCAAACTGAACTCAAACTGCTTTCAATTTCTCCGTGTCTCTCTGTCTGAGCCCCCTGTTGCTAGACAACAGCACAGTTTTTTCTACCTTGTGTTTGTTTAACTCCCCTTCAAGAGTCGTAAAACCTAATTAAAATGCAGGCATCTTTTAAAGTGAAACTGAAACTCAAGCTCCACCCTTTCTTAACACACAAATACAGAAATAGAAATCAAACTTAAACTTAAAGATAAAACTAATAAAACACCTGCAAATACAAATACAACTTACTTAAACTATCTACAGTTCATAACACTTTATCCTTTGAAAGAAAGAAAGTTTCACAACAGTGAATGTGTTTTTACAATGGCCTTACATCCGTCAAACACAAACTTAACATCATAAACCTCTAACAATAGCTTATTACATACTATATTAATAAATCTACCATCTATTTGCACAACTACACGTGTTATGTTGTACAATTACAAAAATTTAAGCAAAACAAAGTCTATAAATGTAACAAAACTGGCAGAATTTGTCCACCATAACATTATCATAACTCAACCCCTGTGGTTCTTTTTTCTCTTATTCCCAGTCTTTAACTCAGCAAAAAATGTTTAATTTAAGGCCACAGCCAAATCGTCCTTTTCCTCAGCTGTAGGTGCAATTCCATCCTCAAGCTCATTTTCCGAACTCACATGTGATAAATTCTCATTTCGATTTAGCAAAGTCAAAATGCCAGTTTTGCACATTAACATCTCATTTCTTCTTTGATCAAAACCTCTTTTTATCATTTCATGGATGGTGTTGAGATGCCTTTTATGTTTACACAAGCGGGTTTCCTACTCCTGCTTGGTTTAATCTTTAATTTTTTAATGATCTTGTTTCTCCCAATCCCATTTTAAACAGGTCTTCTCCACTTCTCTTTCAGCAGCATCAATTGTTTTCTCCCTTTGGAATTTCATTGTTTGTTCTAACTCTTCAACTCTTTTGCACAATCCATGAACCATATCATGCCAGTGCTCACTCAGCAGGCTTTGAATGGTCATTTGAAAACTGTTGAATTGCCTGAATTCCAACTTCTGTATCTTGTATATTAGCACTGACAAGCACCTGTAAATCAGTGTCTCTAGTGAATGAACTGAAAGGGTAATTTTGCATTTTCAGGCCTTTTTGTTGATGCTTCTTAGTTTCCAATTCTGTAGGCACTTCAGTTTTTTCTGCACAGCCCATTACTGAAGTTGATACACCAGTAATGTTACTTGGATCAGTTTTTTTGCTCAATTGGACCACAATTCAGCAATAAATGTTTACTCACAGAACAACTTCAGAACGGTGACACTCCATACCACACACTTTCTCCTTCATTTCCTCCAGTTTGCATTGAAGTTCGAGAACCTCATTATTCTTTTCCTGATGAAGCTCTAACCGTTCGTTAGTTTTGGCTTTAAATTCTGCATTCAACCAATTATTCTGTTTTACCAACAATTCCTTTTCTTGTTGAAGGCATTTTCCACGATACTTCATAACAACTTCTGATGCGTGAAGCTCATCAAGTTTTAACTGAAGATTGAACTTTGTTAAATTTGCTTCTACAAATAAATCATTTAGGTATTTCAAGTCCTCCGTCAAATGCCCTACTCTCCATGGCTGATTCTCAATTGTTCTCACTAATTCTCATTTTTCATTAGCCAACTCCTCTCTTGTACGTGAAAGTTGGTTTCCTGCATTAATAAGGTTTTCCTTCAATGTTTGCTTCATTTCTGGCCACAGTAATTTTCTGAAATTTGTTAAGATCAGCATGATCAACTACCTGCTGCCTGCTGCAGTACAGTTATCACCACATCACTGTCTCCACTAGCCAAATCATTACCCAGAACAAAACCTACCCCCTCAATAGATGATTTAGGAATAATTCCCACCGTAACAATTCCATTTACAAAGTGACTTTACAAGTTGACTTTACACAAAGAAACAGGTTAATAAATTCCATTAATACCTCGTATTGATACTTCTTCCTTCATAAAACTGCCTGGAACACAAATTGTATCATCAGCCACCATCAATGGCTGATCTGCTCCAGTGTCTCTAAAATTTTTGACTATTTACTTATTTTGCTGGAGGAGTAATGGAACACTTCTCCCTTCCAGACTAAACATCCAGAACCTCTAATAGCCTGCCTTCCTTCAGCAGTAATCAAAGAAGAATTCTCTGGACTACTCTGAACCATACCCCCCTTTCCTGTGGGTTCTAAGGGCACACGTTTCACCTGGACTACTGCTACAGTTTTAACAACCATTTCCTTTTCTGATGCAACCTTTCCTGAGGATTCCTTGGACCTTTCTTTGTATCTTGTCCCAAATGATGCTTTCGCTCAGACACCTTCCACAAAGGTCCACCTCCAGGGTTTCAAACTCTCCATCTGATGTTCCTCTCCCCAGATCACCACGTGCATTCAAGCTTCCTTCCACGCATTCTCTCTCTAACTCAGCTGTGCCAACACAACACCGCTGCTCATGTGCCCAGAGTAAAGAGTTACAGGCCAGCTGTCTCCTTGGATCTTCTTACTTCTCGCAAGCCTATTTTGCTTTAAGCCTGCTTCCTTCAGCTTTCTCCCTTTTAAGCTCGGAGCCCTCCTCTCTACCCCTTGCTTCCACTTCCAGGTTCCTATCCTTGTTCTTGACTTAACTGCCCTCTGGTACCTTTCCAGTTCCACTGCTTGGTTTTGCTGATTTTCTTCTTCAGTTTTTGGAACTTGCTCCTGCAGTTCCCACTCCTGTGTCCAGCTGCTCCTGGCACCTGGCTTCAACTGAATTCAAACTGCTTTCGGTCTCTCTGTGTCTCTCTATGTGGGCCTCCTTTTGGCAGACAACAGCAGATTTTTTCTACCTTGTGTTTGGCTCCCCTTCAAGAGCTATGAAACCTAATTGAAATGCAGGCATCTTTTAAAGTGAAACTGAAACTCTAGCTCCCCCTTTCTTAACACACAAATACAGAAATACAAAACAAATTTAAACATAAAGCTAAAACTCATTCCTAACATCCACAAATACAAATATATCTTACTTAAACTACCTCTACTTCCTAACAGTTGCAGCAGCAAGTAAATGAGGTGGGGTGAAGACAGGTAGCATTATGGAGATTGAACTATCTGGTATTAGTGATGGTGTGGATATGTGGTCAGAAGCTCATCTTGGGGTCAAATCTGAACCAAGATTGTGAACAGTGTGGTTCAACCTCAGACAGTTCCCAGGGAGCGGGATGGACTCAGTAATTAAGGAACAGTATTTATAGTGGTGACCGAATGGTTTTGGTCTTCCCAATTTTTAACCGAAGGAAATTTCTGCTCATCCAGTACTGGGTGTCGGATAAGCAGATTGATAATTTAGCTACAGTAGCGGAATGGAGAGGGATGGTGCTGAGGTAGAGCTGGGCATTGTCAGTGTACATGTGAAAACTAACACGGTGCTTTTGGATGGTGTCACCTAGTGGCAGCTTGTAGATAAGAAATAGGAGGGACCAAGGATAGATCCTTGAGGGACACCAAGAGCAGGAACTTTGGAGAGGAAAGGACGGTTGAGATTGAGTGGTAGTTTGCAAAGATGATGGGGGTCAAAGGTTGATTTTTAGGATGGGCGATGTCAGTGGATTTAAAGGTGAGAGAAACAGTACCAAAAGAGAGAGAGAACTGCTAACAGTATCAGCTAATGTGGGGAAGATGAATAATCAGCAGCTTAGTGAGAATAGGGCCAAAGAAGTAAAAGGTCAGGGACAAGATGAGCTCTGAGAGGCCATAACAGGAGACAGGAGCAAAACTGGAAAAAGATGTGAGTTCAGGGCTCAGATATGAGGGAATTTTAGAGACAGTTTGTCCCGGTGGGCTAGTGGATGGGAGGGAAGCAGCAGAGGCAGCTGATTGGATTGTCTCAATCTTAGTGACAAAGAAGCTCCATGAGCTCCTCACGTTTGTTGTTGAAGATGAAGATAGAGGAGATGGGGAGAGGGAGAGCCCTTCAAAAGTAACTTACGTTTGAGATATTAAGAAGACTTAGCACACTGTATTTAACACAAAGATGATTTATTTTACTTTTATCTTCAATATCAGCAGACACAGACCACAATGAACATGGTTCAGTCCTGAATGTGATTAGCAGCAAAATCCAATCACTTGTGAACTCGCTGGTGTTTCAGAAGGTGGGACATCTGAGTGAATCCCTTCCCACACTTGGAGCAAATGAATGGTTTCTCCCCAGTGTGAAGTCGCTGGTGCGTCAACAGGTGGGATGACTGAGTGAATTCCTTCCCACACTCAAAGCAAGTGAATGGCCTCTCCCCAGTGTGAACTCGCTGGTGCGTCAGCAGGTTGGATGACTGAGTGAATCCCTTCCCACACTCGAAGCAGGTGAACGGACTCTCCCTAGTGTGAACTCGCTGGTGTCTCAGCAGTGTGGATGACTGACTGAATCCCTTCCCACATTCAGAGCAGGTGAACGGTCTTTCCCCTGTATGAGTGCGCTGGTGTACACTGAGTTGAGATGATTGCCTGAACCTAGTTTCACAATGAAAGCACCTGAACGGTCTCTCATCAGTATGAACACGTTGATGGAACATCAGCTCCTGAGAGCTTTTATAGCACTTCCCACAGTCTAAGCATTTAAAAGGTCTCTTGTCGGTGTGAACTCTTTAATGTGCCATCAGGCTGGATGAATTAATGAATCCCTTTCCACACTCAAGGCAGGTGAACGGCCTCTCCCCAGTGTGAACTCGCTGGTGTGTCAGCAGGTGGGATGAACAAGTGAATCCCTTTCCACACTCGGAGCAGATAAATGGCTTCTCCCCAGTGTGAGTTCGCTGGTGTGCACTGAGGTCAAATAAATGCCTGAAACCAGTCCCACAGTGAGAGCACCTGAATAGTCTCCCATCAGTGAGAACTCTTTGGTATGTCAACAGGTTACATGAATGAGTGTCTCCTTTCCCGCATTCGGAGCAGATGAATGGCCTCTCCCCGGTGTGACTGTGCAGACGAGTTTTCAGTTCAGATGGGTGATTGAATCCCTTCCCACAGTCCCCACATTTCCACTCTTTCTCCCCATTCTGGCTGCATTTATGTCTCGACAGGTCAGATGATCTGCTGAAGCCTCGTCCACACACAGAGCACGTGTACTGTTTCTCTCTGCTGCAAACTGAGCTTTTTCCTTCCATGTTCAAAATCCAACGATATTCAGGTTACAACAAATTGGGCGACTCCATCAGATTCTGAAGTGATATTTGGTTTCAGTTTCCTGACTGAATCCTCTCCTTCTAATACCCTGTAAATTTAATTTAAAACAGAGAAAAGAGAGTGAGAGAGAACCCACTAAAACACAAAGGCAGATTGTGAAATTGAGCGGAATGAATCTAGTAATTTGTGGGGCCGGCACTAGGAAAAAGTGACCATGAAAACTGCTGGATTGTCATAAAAACCTAACTGGTTCACTGATGTCCTTCAGGGAAGTGAACTTTCCAACTAGACTGGGCCTATGCAAGACTCTGGCCTCCATGGTAGGAGAGACAGAGAGAGGTGATAAAGACAGTGGGTGAAGGAGAGGGATTTTATATACCTACAGTTTGACCATAACTCTAACAAAATCTCCCAAACCACTAACTTCCCACCACCTAGAAGGACCAGGGAAGCATATGTATGTGCATACCATCACCTCCAAGTCACACACTATCCTGACTTGTCTGATATCCAGTATTGGATGAACAGAAATTTCTTGCATATAAATACTGGGAAACTCTTTCGAGTTACCAACAGTCACAGATTGCAACTTCTTTCGAGTACAATCACAATTCTTGGTTTTCCAGGAGTGGGACATGAACCCACAACCCTCTGATTCAAAGGCGAGGGTGCTATGGACTGAGCTACAAACTCCATTTCCCAGCCACTGACTCCATCCTTCTCACTAGCAACTGTCTGAAGCTGAACCAGACTGTTCAAAACTTCAGTGTAATATTTCACCCCAAGATGAGCTTGCAACACGCATCCACATCATCAGACAGACTGCCTATTTCCACCTCAGTAACATCACCCGGCTCCATCCTAGTCTCAGCTCACCTGCTGCTGAAACTCTCAACCATTCCTCTGTCACCTCTAGACTTAACTATTCTAATGGACTCCCAGCTGGGCTCCCAGATTCAACTCCACCATCCAAAACTCTGCTTTCCACTTCCATACTCGCACCAAGTCTTGTTCACCCATCGCCATTGTGCTTGATGACCTACAAAGGTTTCCGGTTAAGAAGAACCTAAATGCTCAAATTCTCATCCTTATTTTCAATTTCCTTCATGGCCCCTCCCTATCTCTGTAATCTGCTCCAGTCTCACAACCCTCCACAATATCTGCATTCATCTAATTCCCACCCCCTGAGCATTCCTGATTTTAACTGTGCCACTTTGGTGGTTGCACCTTCAGATTCCAAGGCCATGAGCTCTGGAATTTCCTCCAAAAACCTCCCTGCCTCTCCATCTCAATTTTCTACTTTAAGACACTCCTTAAAACCTATTTAACCCAACCTTTCGCCACCTGCTCTAATATCCACTTATGTGGTTCGATGTCAAATGTTGCTTTCTAACATTTCTGTGAAATGCCTTGGAAATTTTATTTTGTTAAAGATGCGATAGAAATACAGTTTGTTGTTGCTGATTTGGACATTTATCACTGTTCCTTCATCATTACTGGGTGAATCACCTGTAACTCCTGACCTAACAGCATTATGGCAGCACCTTCACCACACAGACTGCAGCGGTTCAAGAAGGTCAAACATCATCTCCTCCACAGGTAACTGGGGATGGGTAATATCTGCTGCTGGTCTTGTTAATGACACCAAATGACACCAAAATCCCATTTAAACTTTTAAAATATATATATTTGCAAAGCAGGTTAAAAACATCCATGGAAATATTTGTTTCCAAAACAATACGTTTTTATGTTGTACAGTGTCTGTTCAATAACCCGATTTCCCTAGAAACTACCTCCTTTGACAATTTCACATTGGAATTTTCTGGGCCTGACTGGGTTCCATTGTCCTCAGGGTCAAACCCAGGTATCTCTTCTCCTCTATCTCTGCAACAGCTCAAACTGATGCAACAAAGGCTTTGAAAAGAAAATTGGATAAGCACCTGGAGAGAAAAAGTTGGGCTGCGAAGAAAGGGCAGGGGAGTGGGACTGGTTGATTTGCTCTTGCAAAGAGCCAGCACAATGGGTGAAATGGCCTCCTTCTGTTTTGTAATCATTCTTGGACTGCATGAAAAAAGACCAACACTGGAGGCCAGAGGCCAAGCTCTGGAACAAACACTCACCCCAATACAATTCAGTTCCTAATTAGTTCATCTCTGTTTCTAGACTCGATTCTGTGAGCAACACCTACAATCAAACAAAAACAAAATAATGCAGTTGCTGGAAATCTCAAAAATGATGAGCAAGTGCTGGAAATACTCATAAGAGTAGGCAGTAACTAAAGGAAGGCAAAGAGAGTTAATGTTTCAGGATGTGCAGAATGAATTAAGGGGAATAAAACTGGAGCAGAATTTGATGGTCAATTTAAGCTCAGAAGAAGATAAATGATCTCTAATGCAGGAAAAACAATTCCTGACCATGGGAAGATAAAACTGGTAAATCAGCAGTGAATAGACAGGGGATGAGCAGCAGTGGAAACCTCATTTAGACACAGCTGGTAGGAATAGCAGTAAAGCACCAAACATGGTTAAAAGATATCCATTGCTCAAGGCAGAGGAAATTACACAATGGCAGGGATTGAGGACAGTAGAGGTGAAACAGAAGGATAGATGGGCATGGATTCAGATCCACAGAAAAGGAGCCACACCAGCTCCAGAGCAATGTAACCACAGCACAGCACTAAAAGTTCTAAATTGTCAATGAATGTTTAATAATACACACCTCTGAAACAATTTCAGTTTTCAATATTAAAATATCCTGCTGGAGTCTGCAGCTGGAAAGATATCAGAAGCACCGGAGTCAGAGAAAAATCTGGCAGTTTTGAAATCTTCTAACTCCCTGTAAAGGGAGATTACAAAAGATATAAGCAACAGTCGAGGTTAGAAAATCAGAAGAGACAAACATTTCTCTTGGTTTGAGTTTGCTGTGTGTAAATCCTCCCCTTCTAACCCGCTGGAAAAGGAGTGTCCAAAATCCATCACTGTCAGTCTAGGATAGAAATTCACAACAATTCAAGGGACCCCTCTCTTGCCCAGGATTACTTAAACAAGGGCATAGGTGCATTGGAAGCAATTCTGAGAAGGTTTGGAATGAGGATATTTATCTTCTGAGGGAAAGTTGAGCAGGTTGTGCCTATACTCATTGGAGTTTAAAAGAATGAGAGGTGATCTTATTGAAGCATGCAAGATTCCGAGGTAGCTTGACAGGATAGACACTGAGAAGATGTTTTCCCTCACAGAAGGATCTAGAATCAGGGGCCACAGTTTAAAAACAAAGGATCTCCCATTTAACACTGAGGAGGAGAAATTCCTTCCCTCTGAGGATTGTCAGTCTTTTGAATTCTCTTCCCCAGTGAGCAGTGGAGGCTGGTCATTGAACATATTCAAGGCTAAACAGCCATGACATTACTAAGAGGGGAAGCAACCTTGATGGGCCGAATGGGTGCTCCTAATTCTGATGCTCTCATTTTTCTTCAGACATCCACCCATGCATCCTGCAGCATATTGCCCATCCTCTAATCTGGGCCTGTCATTAGCTCTTGTGCACAAAGTGGGCGTAAAATCAACGAGGGAATGATTTTCTCTCCTGGTCACTGGGACCCTGAAGCCCCGTTACGTCACTAATATGATCCCGCCCCGTTACGTCACTAATATGATCCCGCATGCGCACTGCTAGCCGCTGAAGCAAGATGTTCGCGGAGAAACGCTTCGGAGCTGTAGACTCGGGACCAGCAAGATTTTATTTGGGGCTTGATACCTACATCGGGTTTTGCATTTCCTTACATCTCCCTCCCCACCCTCACTTCCAGGCTGTGTTCCTTCCACCCGCACTCGCCCATCGCCAAAATCCTCCCGCATTCGCACGGCTCCGAGCAAAGTGAGACTGCGCATGCTCCAGATAAGTCAGCGCTGCGCCTGCGTATTAGCCTCCTGCAGAGAGAATAGAGCACATTCACACCCGCAGGGAATCCTGGGTAATAGCAGCGCCTTTGTAATATCCAAACACAGAAAAGAAAATCATTTTGTTGCGCAATTGAGATAAATTAATTTTAAAAATCCCTTGAATCTGTGCGCTGCTATGTTCCATTTCTAAAAGTGATTTAAACATCTGCTCTCCTGTGGAAACGCCCTGAGATTTTAGAACGTTTCCCATTGGTTTCCCTCTCTCTATCACCTCTGAAGGTTCTCACTTTGCCTGGCTTCAATCCTACAGTCACTGGTTGCTCTAGCTTTCCCTCGCTATCTCCTGATACTGAATATTCGCCGTTTTATAGAATGATACAGCACAGATGGAAACCATTCTGTCCACCATGCCTGTGCTGGCTCTTTGAACGATAGAAACATAGAAAGTAGGAGCAGGAGAAGAGGTTGTACACCATAGGAAAGACTTTCCTTCATCCCTCGCAGCTAATAAGGACTCACCCATCCTACATGATTAGGTTTTCTATCACAAGGGTGGCCTCAATTTGAATAGGGTCTCAGAAAATAATTAGTTTTGTTCAGGGATCAAATAGGGAGCATGTTTCCCTTTAGAGCCCTTGGAGAATAAATACTGTGTTTGATTTTATCCAACTGGAACACGATGTGAATGGTGCTCGTGCTCCTGGACTGTGTCCAGGGTGAAGTTCTGTTCCTGCCATATGATCCTCCCCCAAGGTTGTCCTTTCAGAGCTATTTACGATTGGTGGCTGAGCATGCACCCAGACCTGTGTTTCTCAACTCTGTCCAAATTAATCCGGCCCTGCAAAATGAAAGGTCCCAATGGCCATATCCTATCTGAATGATGGCCCTGAGGAACATTGCAGATTTATGATACAGGCCCACTACCCACAGTAAAAGGATGAGACCAGTATATCCTCGTAGCTAATGGAATGTTTACCTAGTGGATTGAAGGATTCCCTTTCTGTAAAAATGATGCAGTCACTACAGCTAAAATCTTCTGGAAACAGATCTTTACCAGATAGGACTTTCTGAAAAGGATAAAGAATGATAATGGTTTGCATTTCACAGCAGAAGTAATGCAGAAGCTCTGTGATCTTATGGGTCTGCAATAACATTTCCACATCCCCTACCACCCAGAGTCCAGTGGGATCGTCGAGAATTATAGAAATGACACTGAAAAATCTGTCATGAATGGAGCTGATGATCTAGTCAAGGTCAATAACTGGGTCACTGCCTTGCCTGGTGTCTTAACCATTCACTCCCCTCTTGTTCAGTCCTGGTCACGGCCCATGATAGGTCGGCCAATCCAGATTGTGAATCCTCCCGGGGTCCCACTCCTCATTGCTACTCGACAGGCTCTGGACCAGTTTCTCCAGAACCTCCAACAAACCTCAGCATTCTCCCTGCTAAAGGCAGTGGAGAAGATGGTGCTGCCCGTCTCAACACCTCCAGGGAGAACCACCCCACCCATTACTTTAATTATTCAATGTGAGATGAAGTTATGTTAAAAGCATTGTGAAAAGGGGTGGGATTAGAAAGCTAATTGGGAAAGTCCATTTGATGTTCTGGATAGATTGGGAAAAGCAAATCTTATATTAGCGAATTGGAAACGAGAGAAGGGAACACAATATCTGAGTTACCATGAAGATCAGTGCAAACTGTACAAAATGAAAAAGTCAGATAACCAGATGGAGAATAAATACTGTGTTTGATTTTATCCAACAGGGACAAGATGTGAATGGTGATCGTGCTCCTGGACTGTGTCCAGGCTGAAGTTCTGTTCCTGCCGTATGGAGCTCCAGCCAGGTGATGTTAAACACTCAGGTGGGAAAGACAAAAATCCAGAACAATAGTTTCAAAACAAAGCTGATTGATTTCATATTTACCCAGAATATTAAACTCCAGCCAAGTTAGAGAGGCTATTACTATCAGAAACAAGCACTGACTCTCAGGATGAACATGGTTCTGCCCTGGGTGTGATGAACAGAAACAATGATAGCAGAAGCCAGTCCTTGCAGTCACTTGTGAATGCGTTGGTGTCTCATCCAGTTGGATGTCTGAGTGAATCCCTTCCCACACCCACAGCAGGTGAATTTTATCCCGCACTGATTGTGACACTGACACTGTAAGCTCCTTTTACAGGCTAGCAGTGAGGGATGATTTACAGACAGAAACCTCAAACCAAACATCACATCAAAATCTGACAGGGTCACTCAGTTCATCAGGACCTGAATATCATCAGCCTTTAAATGTGGAAGGAGCAACGTTCTGCCAGTGGAAAAAGATCTTAAAAATAAGTGTGATTGAAAAATCCTGAGGCACACACACCCGAGTGAGAGTGTTCCAGTGAACTGACTGTGGAAAGAGAACCAGCTACACAGCCTGAAAAAACACCATCCAATTCACAGTGTCGGGGTGCAGGGGTAAACTGTACACGTGTTTGTTGTGTGTGAACAAGGCTTCATCTTGTCATCCAACCTGGGGAGACACAAGGAAACCACACCACAGAGAAACCATGGAAATGTTGGGACTGTGGGAGGGGATTCAGAACTCCGTCTGTGATGGAAATTCATCGACACAGTCACACTGGGGAGAGGTCATCCGAATATGGGAAGGGATTCACTCCACTATCCCACCTCACTGCATACCAACGTGTTCACTCAGATAAGAGAGTTTTTAACTGTTCCAATTGTGAGAGGAGCTTTAAAAGCAAAATTAATCTGCTGACTCACCAGCGAGTTCATACTGGGGAGGGGCCATTCATCTGCCCTTAGTGTGGGAAGGGATTCACTCAACTAACCCACCTCACCTCACACCAACATGTTCACTCTGACACAAGGCTTTTTAGATGTTCCAACTGTGAGAAGAGCTTTAAAAGCAAAATAGATCTGCTGACTCACCAGCGCATTCACAATGCTCCAAGTGTGGGGGGGATTCACTCTGTCCTCCAGCCTGCTGACACACCAGTGAGTTCACACGAGGGAGAGGCCATTCATCTGCTCTGGGTATGAAAAGGGATTAAGACAGAAATATGGTGGAGGGCCCGTGCAGTTTGGTTGTTGTGTGATTTGATTTTAATAAGTTATCTCTTGGCCCTAATGGCTCCAATTTAAATCGGAAGACGAAATAAAGCATGATTTTCAACAGCGATGTCTTTCAATGGCGGGGCGTTTACCCAGCATTCTCCGCGGAGAAGAATGTGACCTATCCAGACCACAGCCGCTTTCTGCGCAGGTGTATTGCTGGGCTGTAACCGGAGCCTGCGCAGTGCGGTCACTGACTGGGGCATGCGCAGTGCGGGTTGTGCCTGGAGTTAGGCGGAGAAGGGAGAAACAATCGCGTGAGGGTGAGTTATGGAGCCAGTGGGTGGGTGGAGAGGATTAGAGCCAGCGGAGTGGACGGGGAGGCTTCATAAACACCCGGTGGAGGCCTCAAATCCCGACTAAAAACCTACCGATCCTATTTACACGGGACGGGGCGCGAGAGCTCGTGAACTCCTTTGGGTTAGAGGTCCGGCTGAACGGCCGCCATCTTGAGCGGGGTCAATGTGCAGCAGGGCGCATGCGCGGACATCCCTGTCCCTGTCAGCAGGAGGAGAGAATGTTGTGATTTTCTATCCTGGACTGACAGGGGTGGGCTTTGGAAAGTCCTTTTACAGGGGGTTAGAAGGGGAGGATTTACACACAGCAAATTCCAACCAAGAGAAATGTTTCTCTCTTCAATTTCTATCCTGGAATTACAGTGATGGTTTCCATAAACATACAGGTTACTGGAAGTGGAAGATTGACAGACGGGAAACTCAAATCAAGCATCACATCAAGATCTGACAGACTCACCCGATTCATCAGGACCTGAATATCATCGCCCTTTGAATGTGGAAAGGAAAAGGATTGTCTCAACTGTCTGTGGGAGAAGATTTCAGGTATCAGTGTGACTGGAAAAGCACCGAGACACACAAACCCTGGTTAGAGCACACATCAGTCGTCTCAATTTCTCTGCTCCTCTCACCCACTCTAACCTGTCTTTCTCTGAACTTGCCGCACTCCTTCTCTCATGTCCAACCCTGATGTTGTCAGCAAACCTGCTGACAAGGGTGGTGCTGTTGTTGTCTGGTGCACTGAACTCTACCTCGCAGAGGCTCAGCGTCAACTCGCAGACACTTCCTCCTACCTCCCCCTGGACCATGACCCCACCACTGAACATCAAGCCATTGTTTCCAGGACTGTTACTGACCTCATCTCCTCTGGAGATCTTCCTTCCACAGCTTCCAACCTCATAGTTTCCCAACCTCGGACAGCCCGCTTCTACCTCCTATCCAAAATCCACAAACAGGACTGTCCCAGCAGACCGATCGTGTCAGCCTGTTCCTGCCCCATGGAACTCATTTCTTGCTATCTTGACTCCATTCTCTCTCCCCTTGTCCAGTCCATTCCCACCTACATCCGCGATTCCTCTGACACCCTACATCATATCAACAATTTCCAGTTCCCTGGCTCCAACCGCCTCCTCTTCACCATGGACGTCCAATCCCTCTACACCTCCATCCCCCACCAGGATGGTCTGAGGGCTCTCCACTTCTCCCTCGAACAGAGGCCCGAACAATCCCCATCCACCACTACTCTCCTCCATCTGGCTGAACTTGTTCCCTCACTGAACAATTTCTCCTTAAACTCTTCTCTCTTCCTCCAAATAAAAGGTGTGGCTATGGGTACCCACATGGGCCCCAGTTATGCCTGTCTCTTTATGGGGTATGTGGAACATTCCTTGTTCCAGTCCTACTCCGGCCCCCTCCCAAAACTCTTTCTCTGGTACATCGATGACTGCTTTGCTGCTGCTTCATGCTCTCGTCTGGACCTGGAAAAATTTATTAATTTTGCTTCCAATTTCCACCCCTCTATCATTTTCACATGGTTGATCTCTGACACTTCCCTTCCCTTCCTTGACCTCTCTGTCTCAATTTCTGGTGATAGACTGTCCACCAATATCCATTACAAGCCTACCGACTCCCACAGCTACCTTGACTACAGCTCCTGACACCCTGCTTCCTATAAGGACTCCATCCTATTCTCTCAGTTCCTTTGCCTCCGTCGCATCTGTTCTGATGATGCCACTTTCAAAAACAGTTCCTCTGACATGTCTTCCTTCTTCCTTAACCGAGGTTTTCCACCCATGGTGGTTGAAAGGGCCCTCAACCGTGTCCGGCCCATCTCCCGCGCATCCACCCTCACGCCTTCTCCTCCCTCCCAGAACCATGATAGTGTCCCCTTTGTCCTCACTTATCACCCCACCAACCACCGCATTCAAAGGATCATCCTCCGCCATTTCCGCCAACTCCAGCATGATGCCACCACCAAACACATCTTCCCTTCACCCCCCCGGCGGCATTCTGCAGGGATCGTTCCCTCTGTGACACCCTGGTCCACTCCTCCATCACCCCCTACACCTCAACCCCCTCCCACGGCACCTTCCCATGCAACCGCAGAAGGTGCAACACCTGCCCCTTTACTTCCCCTCTCCTCACCGTCCAAGGGCCCAAGCACTCCTTTCAAGTGAAGCAGCATTTCACTTGCACTTACCTCAATTTAGTCTAGTGCATTCGCTGCTCCCAATGCGGTTTCCTCTACATTGGAGAGACCAAACACAGACTGGGTGACCTCTTTGCGGAACACCTTCGGTCTGTCTGTAAGCATGACCCAGACCTCCCTGTCGCTTGCCATTTCAACACTCCACCCTGCTGTCATGCCCACATGTCCGTCCTTGGCCTGCTGCATTGTTCCAGTGAAGCTCAACGCAAACTGGAGGAACAGCACCTCTTCTTCCGACTAGGCACTTTACAGCCTTCCAGACTGAATATTGAGTTCAACAACTTAAGATTATGAACCCACTCCTCCATCCCCACCCCCTTTCCAATCCCCCTTTTTTCCAATAATTTATATAGATTTTCCTTTTCCCACCTATTTCCATTATTTTTAAATGTATTTCCATCCATTGTTTTATCTCTACTTTTTAGCCTATTTCGATCCCTTCCCCCCACCCCACCCCCACTAGGGCTATCTGTACCTTGCTTGTCCTGCTTTCTACCCTTAATGTCACCTATTAGCACATTTCTTAGCTAATATCACCACCGTCAACACCTCTTTGTCCTTTTGTCTATGACATCTTTTGGCTATCTCTGCCTATCAGTGGCCCTCTATTCAGCTCTACCTGTCCCATTCCCACCCCTTAAACCAACTTATATTTCACCTCTCTTCTATTTTTCCTTAGTTCTGTTGAAGAGTCATACGGACTCAAAATGTTAACTGTGTTCCTCTCCGCAGATGCTGTCAGTCCTGCTGAGTTTTTCCAGGTATTTTTATTTTTGTTTTTGTCCTGGAGAACTGCGTTCAGTTCTGGGCAACAAACACCAGGAAGGATAGAATGGCCTTAGAGGGAGTGTAGCACAGATTTATCTGAGTGATCTGAGCACCAAGGGTTAAGTTACAGAATGAGATTACATAAAAGAGTCACAGAGTCATTATGACACAGAGGAGGCCATTAGGCCCATTGAGTCCATGCCAGCTATGTAGAGCAATCCAATCAGTCCCTTTCCCCTGCTCTATCCCTGTATCCTTGCAAGTTTATTTCCCTCATGCTTCTGTCCAATTTCCTTTTGAAATCATTCATCATGTCCATTTCCACCCCTTCGTAGGCAGTAAGCTCCAGGTCATTCCCACTCACTGTGTAAAAATATTCTTCCTCACATATCCCATACCTTCTACCCAAAACCTTAAATCTCTGTCCTTGAGTCCTTGTACGATCAGCTGATGAGAACAGCTTTTCTTTGTCCACCATATCTAAACCTGCCACAATCTTGTACACCTCTATCAATCTCCCCTCAGCCTCCTTTGCAGGAACCATTCTGGTAAATCTCCTCTGCACCTTCTCAAGGACCTTCACGTCCTTCCTGAAGTGAGGTGACCAGAACTGGATGCAATTCTCAAATTGTGGCCTAACCAGAGCTTTATAAAAATTCAGCATAACTTCCCTGTTTTTGCTCTCAAAACCACCACTTATGAAGCTCAAGATCCAATCTGCTGTGCTAACCACTCTCTTAATACATTCTTTCACCTTCAGAGATCAAAGCCATGAACACCCAGGTCCCTCTGTCCCTGCACACTCTTTAGAGCAGCGTCATGAATTATATCTTCCCTCTCCCTATTCCTCCTGATAAAATCCATCACCTCACTGTGAGGGTTTTAATGCCTGGAATTTAGAAGATTAAGACCTGATTTGATCAAAGTTTTCGGGATATTAATTGGAACCGACAGGGTAGATAGGATGAATGGGTGGAGTCTACACACACAATCAGGTTCCAGCATCGTTTCAGGGAGAGAGTTCCAGATCCTCACAACTCTCTGTTGGTGCACTTCCCTGTTTTTGTACTCAGTGCCTCTATATCTGATGCCCAAGACCCCATATGCTTCACTGACTACCCCTCAATCTGCCCTGCCATAAGAAATCGATCCCACAAATGGTTTAATCATCACCCGTACTCACAAAGCCGATATAATGATACAAGATTTAAAATAGTTCCTGAACACCACACACCCGTCCCCAAGGTTATGTCATCCCATCTACTAGGACCTTGATGTTTGGATGATAAGGGAATTATCCAGGGATTTCATAAGTCAGAATGCAGGGAGAGAGATGGGTGGACTATGACCCCCCAGTAGCCAAGACCCTGATGTTAAGGCAGTTTTGGGAAAACACCGCGATCGTCCCTGTGATAGTGACACCAGTAAAAAGGGTGGAGGGAAGAGAGGGATCAGTGACTGGGCTGGAATAGGGGCCACGGCTGGCACGGCCGCTGGGAAGCACTTAGACATGGAGAATATTTGGGAACAGGACGAGGCTGTGAGGCAGCAATGGACAGGAATCTTCAGTAAAAGAAATAAAAGGCAGAGAGATGAAATCCTGGAACGACAAGAAGGAGTGAAATCCAGAAAAGAGATGGTGGACGGACTGATTGAGAGAAAGGGAACGGTCAGTGAGATCATTCAGCAGAATAAGATTGAGGTGAAAAGTCAGAACATGTCTAAAGCTGTTCCCTGTGTGATGTAAGGAGGGTTTTTATTGGATCAGATACAACAAGGCCAGGAGGACATTGAAAAGCAATAGAGAGTCCAACAATAGAGAGCCCAAAGGGTCTGGAGGGGGAGGGTTAATAAACTCAGGGAATCACAGGACCAGGAGGACATTGAGAAACAATCGAGAGCCCCAAGGGTCTGGAGGGGGAGGGTTAATAATCCCAGGGAGTCACAGGCTGCACAAACTTCGAGTGTGAGCCCAGACCCATTTTAAAACAGTGAACAAATAAGTCCTGGATTTTACTGAGACTCTTTTCTGTGTCCCAGCTCCTGGAAATACTGACGGGAAAGGGACCGGAATCTCAGGAGGCTTCACACCGCTGGCTGCTAGTGAGGAAGTGATCTCCAATCAGATTAATGTGCTTCTGCTGTGAGTATTTAATAAAGTGTCTGAACCCCTCATTGTGCTTCCTGTCCAATATCCCCCTTGCCATGGATCTTCCATTTTACCAACTGGGAAAATAATTGCCTGTCCACTAATTGGTCTTGATGGCAGCTGGTTTACCCAGAGTGCTCCATGTGTCAGAAAATCCCCCACCAATGAGAACAGGCACCCAGAGCGCCAGCGTGGGGGCCGGGCTGTGCTTGGAGCATGCTCAGTGCGGCTGGTGGAGACGGACTGGTGTGAAACAGGCAGCTCAGGAGGCTGGAGGAGATTGTGGACGCAAGGGAGGAATTGGAGCCGGGGGTGGGTCACGATTAGATGATCGCAGATAATTCTGGAGGGTTGTAGGGCTGGAGATCCCCACAATGTCGGTCAGCGAGCACAGGGGTGATGGTGAACAAGACTTGCTGCGAGTAAGAACATGAGCAGCTGAGTTTTGGGTGACCTCCAGTTTCCCTGGAGTTGCATCTGGGAGGCCAAAAAGTTGCACATTCGAATAGTCCAGTTTAGAGGGAACAAAGGAATGGATGAGTTTCAGCAGCAGATGAACTGAGGCAGGGGCACAGCTGGGCGATGTTACTGAGGTGGAAATGGGTGGTTTTAGTGATTTGTAGTCAGAAACTCAGCTTGGGCTGAAATATGACAACAAGATTGTGAACAGCCTAGTTCAGCCTTAGAGAACTGCAAGAGGGATGGAGCTGGTGTCTGGGGAGTGGATTTTGTAGTAGGAACTGAAGATAATGGCTTCCCTCTTTCCAATATTTCAATGGAGGAAATTTCTGCTCATCCAGTACTGGATGTCCAACAAGTCAGGAGAGTGTGCAAGTTGGAGGGGAACTTGGAAGTGATGGTGTTCACATACACCCTCTACCCTGCTCCTTCTCGGTAGGGGAGGCTGAAGGTTTGGCAGATTCTGTCAAAGTTCTGGTTGACTTGAAGATGCATTAAATGCTCCTTCACCTTTCATGAAACAGCTTTTCATGGTCACTCTTTCCTATTGTCAGCTCCACAAATTACCAGATTGATTCAGCTCAATTTCACAACCTGCCTTTGTGTTTTTGTGGGTTCTCTCTCACTCCATTTTTTGTGATCTACATCAGTTTCACAGGGTTTAGAAGGGGAGGATTTGCAGTTGGGAAACTGGAAACCAAACATCACATCAGAATCTGACGCAGTCACGCAATTTATCGTAACCTGGATATCATCGGATTTTGAACATGGAAGGAGAAAGCACCGTCCGCAGTGGAGAGAAACTGTACATGTGCTCTGTGTGTGGACGAGGTTTCAGCCAATCGTCTTGTCTGTCAGAACATAAATGCATTCACAACAGGGAGAAGCCGTGGAAATGTGGGGACTGTGGGAAGGGATTCAGATGCCCGTCTGACCTGGAAAAGCATCGGCGCATTCACACTGGGGAAAGACCATTCACCTGCTCCACGTGTGGGAAGGGATTCACTATTTTAACCCACCTGCTGGCACACCAGCGAGTTCACAGTGAAGAGAGACCTTTTGGATGCCTAGACTGTGGGAAGTGCTATAAAAGTTTTGGGGAACTGATGTCCCATCAACGTGTTCACACTGACGAGAGACCGTACAGATGCTCCCACTGTGGGACTGGGTTCAGGCGATCATCTCAACTCATTGTACACCAGCGAATTCACACTGGGGAGAGACCATTCACCTGCTCTGAGTGTGGAAAGGGATTCACTCAATCATCCAACCTGCTGACACACCAGCGAGTTCACACTGGGGAGAGGCCGTTCACCTGCCCTAAGTGTGGGAAGGGATTCACCACCTCATCCAGTCTCCTAAGACACCAGCGAGTTCACAAATAATTACCAGGACTGAAGGATGTTCATTGGGGTCTGTTTTTACTGATGTTAATATTCTCCAGCCTAGTTATAGGGGCTAATATTCTGGCTAAAAGTCAAATAAATCAGTTTTGTGTTAAACACAGTGTTTTGAATCTTTTTAATATCTCTAACATAAGTTAGTTCCTTTCGAAGGGCTCTCCCTCTCCCCTGTCTCCTCCATCCTCACCTCCAACAACAAGTGTGAGAAGCTCATGGATCTTCTCTATCACCCAGATTGAGACAATCCAATTAGCTGCCTCTGCTGCTTCTCTCCCTTCCACTAGTCTACTAGGCCAGACTGCCTCTAAAGTTTCCCCTTATCCCAGCCATGCACTCGCATCTTTCTCTACTTTCTCTCCAATCTCCTATCATGTCCTCTGAGGTCTCATCCTGCCCATGAGACCCACCTGGTCTATCGATCCTGTTCCCACTAAACTGTTGATCAATCAACTTCCCCATATTAACTGAGTTTGTTAACAGTTCTCTCTCTTCAGGCACTGTCTCTCACTCCTTCAAAAAACAAACCCTTGACCCCATCATCCTTGCAAATTACTTCCCAATCTCCAACCTCCCTTTCCTCTCCAAAGTCCGTGAACGTATTTTCACCTCCCATATATGTATCCATGATTCCTCCTCCAATCAGATTTCTGCCCTGCCACAGTACTGAAACAGCTCTTACCAAAGTTACAAATGACGAGGAACTCACCTCCTGACTCCACAAAGCCTGTCCACCATCTACAAGTACTTGCCTGGATGAGTGCAGCTCCCACAACACTCAAGAAGCTGGACACCATTCGGGACAAAGCGGCCCACTTGATTGGCACCACATCCACAGACATTCACTCCCTCCCCCACTGATGTACAATAGCAGCTGTGTGTACCATCAACAAGATGCATTGCAGGAATTCACCAAGGCTTCTTAAACAGCACCTTCCAACCCACGACAACTACCACCTAGAAGGACAAGGGCAGCAGACACATGGGAACACCACCACCTGGAACTTCTCCAAGTCACTCACCATCCTGACTTGGAAATATATCACCGTTCCTTCACGTCTCTGGGTCAAAATCCTGGAATTCCCTCACTAACAGCACTGTGGGTGTACCTACACCACATGGACTGCAGTGGTTCAAGAAGGCAGCTCACCACTACCTTCTCCAGGGCAACCAGGGATGGGCAATAAATTCTGGCCCAGCCAGTGAAGCCCACATCCCGTGAATGAATCAAAAAAAATCCGATGTGACTGTGACAAGGATAAACTCTCCCTCAGAACCTGTCTGCAGCCTTTGACAAGGTTGACCACATCGTTCTGCTCCATCACCTCTCCACTGTCATCCAGCTGGGTGGGGCTGCTCTCTCCTGGTTCTGTTCTTCTCCATGTAATCAGAGTCAGAGAATCACTGGTAATGTCTTCCCTTCCCACTCCCACAGATGCTTCTGGTGTCCCCAAAAGATCCTCTTATTTCTCATTAACATACTCCCCACAATGACATTAACTGAAAACATTTGTGTATCTCGACGATTTTCCAGTCACAGTGATGATTTAAATCTTTCCCATAAACAGAACATACATTTATCCCTCCATAACCAGAGGCCAATTACGCATGAATTCTCTGGAGAAGAGTCGTACAGACTCAAAACGTTACCTCTGTTTCTCTGTCCACAGATACTGCCAGGCCTACTGAGCTTTTCCAGCATTTTCTGTTTTTATTTCAGATTTCCGGTATTCACAGTATTTTGCTTTAATCGTACATGAATTCAGTGATTCCTCAAGATCTTGTCGAGATTTTTGGTTTGCGTTTCCCATCTGCAAATACTCATCAAAAGCCATCACTGTCTATGCAGGATAGAAATTCACAGAAGATAATTCTAGTTTCTATGAAAGATTTTTCCCTCTCATTCCCACAAATCTATAAATCTCTGTCCCACACACTCCTCTCCCTCTCTGCTCATTGTTCCAGATTCAGTGTCCATTCTCCAACTTATTCTTTTCGTCTCTCCAGATTCTCTCTCCTCCTGTCCTTAAACTGGTGACTCAGGCTGTGGATCAATCCCACTCCTTCAATCTAATTCTACCAGATAATGCAGCTCACAACAACAAACCATCTTTAATGACTTTATTAGTAATTTTCAATATTTGGAAACATTCTCCTTTTCCCAATTGTGCAGAACAGGAAGTCCAGTGGTCAGTTCGGAGCTTCCTTCTCCCGAGATCTGTTCCAACAAGCTGTGTCTGTCTGAGCTACATTGATACAGACTCACTCACTCAGATAATGATCAGGTCTGACTGAACTATAACAACAAATGCAACAACTTATATTTATATCGAGGTTTTAACATGATAAAATGTCCCATAGAGTTTCACAGGAGCATAAGGACATATTAGGTCAGGTGACCAAAGTTTGGTTAAAGAGGTCGGTTATAAAGATTGTCTTAAAGGAGGAAAGTGAAGTAGAAAGATGGAGAGGTTTAGGGAGGAAATTCCAGAGTTTAGGGTCTAGGCAGCTGAAGGCATGGCCACTAATGGTGGAGACATTAAAACCGGGGATGAAGGACATCCGGTAATGGTGCTCCATGTATGTGGGCCCGATAGCCCAGGCTCAAGGCCCAAATCTGAACTTTGGGACATAGTTTGACCATCCCTGGTCTCAGAGAAAATCAATTCCCCGTATGGACATCTTGTATGATCTTTGTTTATTGATACCATAAAAAGTTAGGACCAGTTGAGTCCTCCTGCGTACTCAGTGGGGATTGACTTTAACAGACTTCAAACTCTCAGTGTTACAAGAATATGTTTCAGTAGAAATAAAAAATATATAAATCCTGGAAAACTGAAAGAACAAAATGGGGAAATACACAGCAGCTCAATCATTTCAAAGTGATAAATGAATGGTCACTGTTTCAGGTGGGACTCCTTCAGAATGAACACTTCCCACCAGCAGCACCAACCCCCACCCCCCCCTCCCCCTCCCTGTTCACTGAACATTCCTTTACCCACTCATCCACCCATTGCACATCCAACCAATGGCTCCCAGCCCGGACTGACATTCAGCATGGTATGATTTTGGAAGTTTTCCTCCTCTTTTCAGTCGGGAACAGACTTGGCAGCAGAGCTCAGTTGGGAATCAACTTCATTGAGAAAAAAGTCAGGACAAGTTTATTGAATTTCAAGCAAACTCCAGTGACAAACCCAGGCAGTGCTTTACAGCTTAATGCAGGTTATACCACCCGTGTCGAGAACCAGACAGTTGAGCGCACCAAGGACTTCTCAGTGTTGATCTTTGAGCTTTTCCTCTCTCTCTCTGTCGGGTTTTAATCTTCTGATTCTGGTTCCTCTCCCCCAAACAGCATTGTCTTGGAGGGTATCTTTTATCCCATCTGATCAACCCATCCCTGCTTCTGGTCATATCCATGTGAGCAAAACTAGCTTCACTGAGTCATGTTAGTTTACCGTATTCACAGTTCATGTGCGCAATGCAAGCTTCACTGAGTCACATTAGTTTATCGTATTCAAAGTTCACAAAAACAATACTAACCACTTAAATCACGTAAAAATGTTCTGCTTATTCCTCATTGATCTGTTTTCCACTTATCTCAAAGCTGCTAAATCCTGTTGTCATTTATTTCACTGATGTCATGTATTAACTTACATAAACAGCTTCGAGGCAGTTTTTAACTTTACTTGCACTGAGCTTTTTAAAACTTGACATAATTTCCCAGGATCCCTCGAACTTGGCATCTTTTCTATACCATGTCCTATTTCCTACCTTTGCCCACTGCACTATTCTACAAAGGAGTGTTTCAGGTGAAGTTAGATGTTAGATTCTAATTATCAAAAGTTAAATGTTAACATTTTTTAATTCATTCATGGGAGGTGGGCCTTGCTGGATAGGCTGATATTTATTGCCCATTCCTAATTGCCATAGCGGAGGTGGTGCTGAGTTGCCTTCTTTATCTGCTGCAGTCCCTGTGGTGTAGGTACACACACAGTGCTGTTAGGGAGGGAGTTCCACGACCTTCACCTAGTGACAGTGAAGGAACAGCGATATATTTCCAAGTCAGGATGATGAGTGGCTTCGAGGGGAACTTCCAGGTAGTGGTGTTCCCATGTGTCCACAGCCTTTATCCTCGATGGTAGTGGTCATGGGCTTGGAAAGTGCTGTCTAAGGAAGATTAGTGAGTTCCTGCAGTGCATCTTGTAGATGGTACACACTGCTGCCACTGTGTGTTGGTGGTGGAGGGAGTGAATGTTTATGGACGGGGTGCCAATCAATGGGGTGTCAATTTGGATGGTGTCGAACTTCTTGAGTGTTGCGGGAGCTGCACTCATCCAGGCAAGTGGAGAGTATTCCATCACACTACTGACTTGTGCCTTGTAAATGGTGCACAGGTTTTGGGGAGTCAGGAGGTGAGTTACTTACCACAGGATTCCTAGCCTCTGACCTGCTCTTGTAGCCATAGTATTTACTGGCTAGTCCAGCTCAGTTCCTGGTCAATCGTAACTCCCCGAATGTTGATAGTGGGGGAATTCAGTGACTGTGATGCCATTGAATGTCAAGGGGGCGATAGTTAGATTTTCTCATGTTGGAGGTGGTCATTGCCTGGCACTTGTGTGGCACAAATGTTACTTGCCACCCCAAGCCTGGATGTTGTCCAGGTCTTGCTGCATTTGGACAGGGACTGCTTCAGTATCTGAGGAGTCGCGAATGTTGCTAACCACTGTGCAATCAACTGCGAACATCCCTACTTCTGGTCTTATGATGGAAGGAAGACCACTGATGAAGCAGCTAAAGATGGTTGGGCCTAGGACACTACCCTGAGGAACTCCTGTAGTGATGTCCTGGAACTCAATGATTGACCTCCAACAACCACAACCATCTTCCTTTGTGCTAGGTATGACTCCAACCAGTGGAGGGCTTTCCCCTGATTCCCATTAACTCCAGTTTTTCTCGGGCTCCTTGATGCCACACTCGGTCAAATGCTGCCTTGATATTGAGGGCAGTCACTCTCACTTCACCTCTAGATTTCAGCTCTTTTGTCCATGTTTGAACCAAGGCTGTAGTGAGGTCAGGAGCTGAGTGGCCCTGGTGGAACCTAAACTGGACGTCAATGAGCAGGTTATTGCTAAGCAAGTGCCGCTTGATAGCACAATGACCCCTTCCATCACTTTACTGATGATTGAGAGTCGACTGATGGGCCAGTAATTGGCTGGGTTAGATTTGTCCTGCTTTTTGTGTACAGGACATACCTGGGCAATTTTCCACAGAGCTGGGTAGATGCCAGTGTTGAAGCTCTACTGGAACAGCTTGGAATTATCTTGTTAATAACCTAATAATCTTACAGCATGAATCCAGTGAGAGGGTGAGCTAGTCCTCAGGATGTAAAAACAGACAAGAGCTGGAAGTGGTTCCCATCAATACATTTTCTGTGTTGTTATTTAAATGGAAATTAATATTTTGTCAAACCCCCATGTGCACACCCTTGGTGAATTACAACTTCTCGCCCAGATCCTTCCTATTGCTTCTACCCGGTGCATCTGTGTGGTTTCAGCAGAGGGAGAGACAGGCTCCTCTCATCCCTGCTCTCACTGCTGAGAGGCTTGTGGTCTCCACCCTCCGGGTTTCTGAGCCCCTCAGGATCCCGGCAAAGACTGATCCACCTGTATCTGTACAGGGGCAGATTCAGCTGGTGGGAGACGGGGCAGGAGATGGGTCTGCATGTCAAGAGCTGGGGCCATGTCAGGTGCTGCTTGAGATTGGGGGGTGCTTAATGGGTAAGAGGCTGGAAGACTTTGATTGGAGTTCCCACTTCCATGTCTCCTTTCTCCATCATCCCTCTCATGGACCAGAGTCATATCATTCCTTCCAATCTGCTGCAGACCAGCTTGGTGGAAATCAGTGACATGTTGTCAGGTCACGGATACAGTGTCTGTCATCCTGTTTAAGGCAGCAGACATCTCATGCACGGCCATGGTCATGACCTACATGGACCCATTTCAGAGCCGTGCTTGAAGCTCCATGGAGGCAGCCACTCTCTCCATGACAGATAGTCTCTGGAACCTTCTCCAGCCAAATGACCCTCTGAGCTCCCTGCGCTCTTCCCATTCTGACCCCTTCCTCACACACCCACCTACATCACTCCACCATTGGAGGCCATGCTTTCAGATCCTGCGGTCCCACGCTCTGGAATTCCCTCCCTAAACTGCCTCTTCTCCTTTAATACACTTATTAAAATCCATCTCTTTGACCAAGCTTTTGATCATCTGTGAAGTACTTTGGGATGTTTTACTATGTTAAAGGTTCTAGATAAATGCTAGTTGTTGTTGCCATTGCCTTATATTTGTAGCCTCAGGAAAGTCACACAAACATTTTAAATCCTTGTACCATAACTACCACAGTCATTTCTTAGTCTGGAAGCTTAAACCTGCCGTTTCACTTTCAGTCAGGAGCAGGTCACAGTTTTACACCAATCTCTGATTTGACAGCACATTTCCAGCATTCACCATTGCTCTTCCTGACTCTAAACCCAGTTGTAAAGGAGCCTTCTGTTCCTGTCCAGGAGCTCTGAACCATGGGAGAGCGCAGCTGGGGCACATTTCTTACACACCTCAGTCCTGGATGTGATTAACAGCAGTGAAAACAGCTGAATCCAACTCCTACAGTCATTCATGAACTTGCTGGTGTTTCAGCAGGTTAGATGGTTGAGTGAATCCCTTCCCACAGTCAGAGCAGGTGAACAGCATCTCCTCAGTGTGAACTCGCTGGTGTGTCAACAGATTACCGAACCTACTGAATCCCTTCCCACACACAGAGCAGGTGAATGGCCTCTCCCCAGTGTGAGTTCGCTGGTGTGTCAGCAGGTTAACTGACTGAGTGAATCCCTTCCCACACACACAGCAGGTAAAATGCCTCTCCCCAGTGTGAGTGCGTTCATGTGTCTGCAGGTGTTGTGACCGAGTGAATCCCTTCCCACAATCTGAGCAGGTAAATGGTGTCTCCCTTGTGTGGGTGCGTCGATGTCTCTGCAAGTGCCATGAGTCAGTGAATCCTTTGCCACACTCGGAGCAGGTCAATGGCCTCTCCCCGGTGTGACTGCGTTGATGAATTTCCAGCTCAGACGGGGTTCTGAATCCCTTCCCGCAGTCCCCGCATTTCCAGGGTTTCTCCATGGTGTAAGTGTCTTTGTGTCGCTCCAGCTTGGACGATCTGTTGAAACCTGATCCACACAGAACACGTGCACGGTATCTCTCTTCTGTGAACGATGTGATTTTCTTTTCAGGCTGTGTAACTGGCTCAAACTCTTTGCACAGTCAGTGCGCTGGAACACCCTCACTCAGCTGTGTGCGTGTTTCGGTGATTTTCCAACTACTCTGATGCTTGAAGCTGTTTCCCACAGATAGAACAGACAGACTTTTCTCCTTCCACATTCAAAGACTGATTATATTCAGGTCTTGATGAATTGAGTGACTGTCAGATCAGGCCATGATGTTCGATTTGAGCTTCCCATCTGTAAATCCGCTCCTTCTAACATCCTGTAAAGGGAGTTTACAAACGTCATCACTATAAGATAAGATAGAAATTCAGAACAGATAGTTCTAGTTTCTATGGAATATTTTTTACTCATAGATGTTTACAGCACAGGAGGCCGCCATTTGGCCCATCGTGTCCTCGCTGGTCAACAAAGATCTGACTACACGAATCACATTTTCCAGCGCTTGGTCCATAGCTCTGGCAACGCAAGTGAATATCTAAATACTTAAATGTTATGAGAGTTTCTGACTCAACCACCCTTTCAGGCAGTGAGTTCCAGACTCCCAACACCATCTGGGTGAAAAAATTTCTCCTTCATTCCCCTCTTAGCCTTCTACCTCTTACCTTACATCATGGTACATCAGTTCCTGGGGAGTTTTATAGCACTTCCCTGGTTATTGAATTCCATTTGCCACTGCTCTGCCCACCTGACGAGTCTAATGATGTCCTCCTGCAGTTTACGGCTATCCTTCTCACTATTTACCGCCCTACCAATTTTCATATCATCCGCAAACTTCTTGATCATACTCCCTACATTTAAGTCCAAATCATTTATGTACACCACAAACAGCAAGGGCCCCAGCACCGAGTCCTGCAGAAACCTACTGGAAACAGACTTCCAGTCACAGAAACATCCCTCTATCATCACTCTCTGCTTCCTGCCTCTCAGCCAATTTTGGATCTAACGTGCCAATTTGCATTGGATCCCATGGTCTCTTACTTTCTTGATCAGTCTGCCATGAGGGACTTTATCAAAAGCCTTGTTAAAGTCCATGTAGACCACATCAAATGCATTAACCTCATCAACATTCCTGGTTACCTCCTCAAAAAATTCGATCAAATTTGTCAAACACGACCTTCCCTTAACAAATCCGAATATCCCTGATTAATCTGTGTCGCTCCAAGTGCAGATATATTCTGTCCTCGCATTTATTGCCCATCCCTAGTTGCCCTTGAGGTGGTGATAACTGAGTGGCTTGCGAGGCCACTTAAAAGCCAACCACATTGCTGCGAGTCTGGAGGAGAGACCAAGTAAGGATAACAGATTTCCTTCCCTAAAGGGCATTACTGAACCAGATGGGTTTTTCCAACAATCGACAATGGTTTCACGGTCATCATTCAACTTTTAATTCCAGATTTTTATTGAATTCAAATTTCACCCTCTGCCGTGGTGGGATTTGAACCCAGGTCCCTGCATTACTCGTCCAGCGACAACACCACTACGCTATTGCCTTCCCTAAATGGACAAAATGAGCTCTGATAGGGAGATAGGAGAAAAACTGGAGAAATATGAGAGTACAGAACTTGGAAAAAAAGGGTCTTTAGAGGCAGTTTGGCCCAATGGACAAGTGGAAGGGAGGGAAGCAGCAGAGGCAGCTGATCGGATTCTCTCAATCTTAGTGACAAAGAAGCTCCATGAGCGCCTCACACTTGTTGGAGGGGAGAGGGAGAGCACTTCAAAAGGAATGAACTTGTGTTACAGACATTAAAAAGACTCGACACAATGTATGTTTAACACAAAGCTGATTTATTTGATTTATATCCAAAATATTCTCCCTTATAACTGGGCTGGAGTTTATGAACATCAGCAACAACTGACCCCAATGAACATGGTTCAGTCCTGGATGTGATTCACAGCAGAATTCAATCATTGCCATTTCTTGTGAACTTGCCGGTGTCTAAGCAGGGTGGATGACTGAGTGAATCTCTTCCCACAATCAGAGCAGGTGAATGGCCTCTCCCCAGTGTGAACTCGCTGGTGTCTTAGCAGGGTGGCTGACTGAGTGAATCCCACCCCACACTCGGAGCAGGCGAACAGTTTCTCTCCGCTGTGAGTGCGCTGGTGTGCAGTGAGATGAGATGATTGCCTGAACCCAGTCCCGCAGTGAGAGCACCTGAATGGTCTCTCATCAGTGTGAACACGTTGATGGTACATCAGTTCCTGGGGAGTTTTATAGCACTTCCTGCAGTCTGGACATGTGAAAGGTCTCTCGTCAGTGTGAACTCGCTGGTGTGTCAGCAGGTTGGCTGAAAAAATGAACCCCTTCCCACACTCAGAACAGATGAACGGTCTCTCCCGAGTGTGAACTCGCTGATGTGTCAGTAGGTTGGATGACTGCGTGAATTCCTTCCCACAATCGGAGCAGGTGAAGGGCCTCTCACCAGTGTGAGTGTGCTGGTGTGTCAGCAGGGTGGATGACTTACCAAATCCTTTCCCACAGTGGGAGCAGGTGAATGGCCTCTCCCCAGTGTGACTGCGTCGATGAATTTCCAGCTCTGATGGGTAATCAAATCCCTTCCCACAGTCACCGCATTTCCACAGTTTCTCCCTGTTGTGATGGCATTTATGTTTTGACAGGCCAGATGATTGGTTGAAGCCTTGTCCACACACAGAACATATGTACAGTTTCTCCCCACTGTGAACCGTGCTTTTTCCTTCCATGTTCAAATTCAGATGATATTCAGGTTACGATAAATTTGGTAATTCTGCCAGATCCTGAAGTGATGTTTGGTTTCCAGTTTCCCATCTGCAAATCCTTCCCTTTGAATACTCTGTGAAATTGATTTAAAACAGAAAAAAGGGAGTGAGAAAGAACCCACAAAAACACTAAGGCAGGTTGTGAAATTGAGCTGAATGAATCTGGTCATTTGTGGGGCCGGCACTGGGAAAAGTGACTTCGGAAGTGACTGGATTGTCATAAAAACCCAACTGGTTCATTAATGTCCTTAAGGGAAGAGAACCTGCCACCCAGTCCAGGCCTACACAAGGCTTTGGGCTCTAAGGGAGGAGAAGGATGGAGCAAGGGACAGAGAAGTGGGAGATGCAGGAGGTAAAGGAGAGGGATTTTATATATCTACAACTCAGCCATATCTTTGACAGAACCGCCCAAACCCTTAAGCTCCACCGCCTAGAAGGTAACAGGTGTATGTGAACACAATCAACTCCAAGTTCCCCGCCATCTCAAACTGACTCAACAAAGGAAGGGGAATTGGACAAGCACCTGAAGAGAAAGAAAATGCTGGGCTACGAGGAAAGAGCAGGGGAGTGGGACTAACTGATTTGTCCTTGCAGAGAACCAGCACGAGCTCAATGGGCTAAAGGCCTCCTTCTGTATTGTAATCAGTCAATGACTCTATGATTCAGTGACAAAGGACCAACACAGGAGGCCAGGGACCAATCTCTGCAGCCAACACCCACTCCGACACAAATAGCTCTTAATTGGTCCATCTCTGTTTCCAGACTCAGTTCTGTGAGGAACATCTGCAATAAAACAAAAGCAAAATACTGCAGATGCTGAAAATCTGAAATAAATGAGCTAATGCTGGAAATATTCAGCAGGTCAGGCATTATCTGTGTAGAGAGAAACAGAGTTAATGTTTCAGTGTGTGCAGAATGAATTATGGGGAAGAAAATAGTGCAGAATTTGATGGTCATTATAACTCAGAAACTGAAGAGAAATTGACTATAGCGCTAAAAATAATTCCTGACTATGAAAGATACTGTGGGAAGATAAAGCTGGGAAGCCAGCAGCCCATGGTCAGGGGATGGGCAGCTGTGGGAGCCTCATTTAGACATGGTCAGCAGAAGTAACAGTAAATGTTAAACAGAGTTAAAATACACCCATTATTAGAGACAGAGAAAGTTAGATAATGAAAGAGAGGTGAATAGGGAGGGCAGAAACAGAGCAATGGATGGGCATGAATTCAGATCCACAATAAAGGAATCCCAGAGCCATAGAACCTGTCACAGATAACTGAGTTTAGCAAGAAAAGCTCTAAATTGTAGATGAATGGTCAAAAATACTCACCTCTGAAATAATTTCAGTATTCAATATTAAAATCTCCTGCTGGAGCCTGCAGTTGGAAAGATATCAGAAGCACTGGAGTCAGAGAAAAATCTCCCAGTTGAGGAAATACCTGGGGAGCGGGGGTGATGTCACTGAGGAATTGTCGGTGTGTGATAACATCACAGCCACGAACACAGAACATCTGGGTCTGTGCAAACCAGTGATTACCACACATTATGAGGGATGTGAGGGTCCTTGAGAGGGTGCAGAGGAGGTTTATCAGAATGGTTCCAGAAATGAGGGATTTTAGTTGCAATGTTAGGTTGGAGAAACTGAGTTTGTTCTCCTTGAAGCAGAAGAGGTTGAGGGGAGATTTCATAGACGTGTACTGTACAAGTTTGTGGCAAGATATTAGCTAATCATGAAAGTATCGCAGCGGCAGATTTAAGATTTTGGGCAGAATCTACATGTAAGGAAGAAAGGTGATACAGAACTCAATGCTTACACTCAAAGGCCAATAATATCCAGGTCCTGATGAATCGAGTGACTCGAGTCAGGTCTTTGTGTTGAGTTTGCTGTGTGTAAATCTTTTCTAACCCACTGTAAAAGGAGTTTCCAAAATCTATCCCTGTCAGTCCAGGATAGAAATTCACAACATTCTCTCCTCCTGCTGCCAGGGACAGGGATGAGAGCCTAGACAAACCGCTAACTCCTGACGAACTGACTAAGGCCCTCGAGTCCTTCGAGAAGAGTAAAACCCCCGGAAGCGACGGCCTGCCGGCGGAGTTGTATTCGGCTCTGTGGGACTTGATCGGCCCAGACCTGCTAGAAGTGTACGAGAGTATGCTCCTGGCCGGCAGCATGTCAGAATCCATGAGGAAAGGCATCATCACCCTCACCTACAAGCACAAGGGGGAAAGGGAGGAAATTAGAAATTGGCGACCCATTTCACTGTTGAATGTGGACTATAAGATTCTGTCCAAGGTCATCGCCAACCGGGTCAAATCCGCTCTGGAATTGGTGATTCACCCTGACCAGACCTGCTCTGTGCCAGGCAGGAAGATCTCTGACAGCCTGACGCTGCTCAGGGATACGATTGCCTATGTACAGGACAGGGGTGTGGATACCTGCCTCATCAGCTTGGATCAGGAGAAGGCCTTTGACAGAATATCGCACACCTACATGGGGGATGTGCTCTCCAAAATGGGCTTTGGGGAGGGAATTCGAAATTGGATCCAACTGCTCTACACTAACATCAGTAGCGCAGTCTCAATCAATGGGTGGGAAACAGATAGCTTTCCGATTAAATCTGGAGTCAGGCAGGGCTGTCCTCTCTCGCCTGTCCTTTTCGTGTGCTGCATAGAACCCTTTGCCGAGTCCATCAGGAAGGATCCGGGCATAAGAGGAGTGACGATCCCAGGCAGTGGAGGCACTCAGGTAAAAGCCTCCCTGTACATGGACGACGTCGCCGTCTTCTGCTCGGATCCGCTGTCGGTGCGCAGACTGATGCACGTCTGCGACCAGTTCGAACTGGCCTCGGGAGCCAAGGTAAATCGTGGGAAGAGCGAGGCCATGTTCTTTGGGAACTGGGCTGACCGATCCTTTGTCCCCTTCACTGTCAGGGCTGACGGCCTGAAGGTGCTGGGGATATGGTTCGGAGGGACCGGGGCATGCGTTGGAAACTGGAAGGAGCGAGTGGCTATGGTGAAAAGGAAACTGGGCATGTGGGAGCGACGCTCCCTCTCCATTGCGGGTAAGAACCTGGTCATCAGGTGTGAGGTACTCTCGCTGTTGCTGTACGTGGCGCAGGTCTGGCCCATTCCACACTCCTGCGCGATGGCGATCACTCGAGCCATCTTCCGCTTTATCTGGAGGTCGAAAATGGATCGTGTCTGCAGGGACGCGATGTACAAGCCTCTAGATAAAGGGGGAAAAAACGTGCCCAACATCGCCCTCATACTGATGGCCACCTTTGTGTGTGGCTGCATCAAGCGGTGCGTAGACCCTCAGTACGCAAACACCAAGTGTCACTACGTGCTGAGGTTCTACCTGTCCCCGGTGTTGCGAAGGATGGGTCTGGCCACGCTGCCGCGGAACGCTCCAAGTAGTTGGACCGTGCCGTACCACCTGTCCCTGGTGGAAAAATTTATGCAGAAAAACACCTTTGACCACAAGTCCATCAGGCAGTGGTCAGCACGTAACGTCCTAGAGGCCCTGAGGGAAAAGGAGAGGGTGGACCCTGTGGGATGGTTCCCCGAGCAGACTGTCAAAGTCATTTGGCAGAATGCCTCATCGCCAGAACTTTCCAACAAGCACCAAGACGTAGCTTGGCTGGTGGTGAGAAAGGCCCTCCCCGTCAGATCCTTCCTACACGCCAGGAGTCTCACCCCCTCTGCACGTTGCCCTCGAGGTGGCTGTGGTGGGGAAGAGACCGTTGTTCACCTCCTTGTGGATTGTGCCTTTGCAAAGAAAGTCTGGAGAGAGATGCAGTGGTTGCTGTCGAGGTTCATCCCGAGCAGTTCTGTGACACAGGACTCTGTGCTCTACGGGCTGTTCCCAGGGACACACACCGAGACAAACATCGACTGCAGCTGGAGGATCATCAACTCGGTGAAAGAGGCGCTTTGGTCTGCCCGAAACTTGTTGGTCTTCCAGCACAAAGAGTTGTCCCCGACCGATTGTTGCGGACTGGCACAATCCAAAGTCCAGGACTACGTGCTGAGGGACGCACTAAAGCTTGGGGCAGCTGCCGCAAAGGCGCAATGGGGAAGGGTCGCTGTCTAAGACCTTTCTACCACAGCGCACCGAGAGACTGGGAACTGTTTAGAGCCCCTCGGGCTGTACAGATCAAAATGAAAGGCTGTAAATGATTGTAATATTGTTTGTACTGATGCACCTGGTGATACATTTTGTAAAAGTTTAACCTGGATTGTACCCTTGTAATGTTGTTTTTGAAATGGTTTTGAATGTGATTGAAGATTTTTTATGAATAAAGTATATTTTTACAAAAAAAAAAGACAGCGCATGCGCCCTGCTGCACATTGACCCCAATAAAGATGGCGGTCGTTAACCCAGACCCTTTCGTTGGAGCCGTGATCCCACAACCTTCCCGCCACAGATGCAAACTCGGCACCGGTAAACTCTTATTCTGGGTTCAGAGCCGCATCGGGTACTTACGAACCCGCCCCGTCGACCCACTGGCTTCATCTCTCCCTCCACTCCGCCATTTCTTTCACCGCCTGAAGATGAGACAAACAAGCATCTGTCCATGGACATCACCCACACTGCGCATGCTCCGGATCACAATGCCCAGAGAGTGATTGACGGCAGCAAAAGGAAGAAGGGGCGGGGCTCGAGGACCGGGCGGGACTGGAACACCGAGCGGGAGCGGTTGGTCCTCCAACCAATCGGAGTGAATGAGGGGCGGTGCTGAGCCCTGATCTCTCTCATTGGCTGAAACCCTGCATTATTTTGAAAGCTGATTTGTCTCAAACTCCAGAAGAAAACTGGACCTTTCTGTTTGTGGCTTTAAACAGATGAAATCCTGTGGGTGTGGAGCAAACATTTCAACATTTGTTAGTGAAATGTGGGAATATGATGAAACAATGCACAAACAATTCAAGGGCTGACTTCAGGGAATCACTGGGCAGACAGGGATTATCACCGTTAGAACAAGGAGAATGCCTGGTTTCAATAAATGAACCAGCAGAAGCTTAGGGAGAAGGTAAATATTGTCATCATTCAGAACAACTTTTGTATGTGGCTGCATCAAGCTGTGCATAGACCCTCGGTACACAAACACCAAGTGTCACTATGTGCTGAGGTTCTACCTGTCCCCTGTATTGTGAAGGATGGGTCTGGCTACGCTGCTGAGGAACGCTACAAGTAGTTGGACCTATTCCTCGTGGATAAATTTAGGCAGAGAAACACCTTTGACCACAAGCCCATCAGGCAGGTTTCTGTCACTGTGAGCCTCGGGGAGCAGTAATACCCTGCAGTGTCTGTCAGTTGCAGCCCCCATATAGTTAACATGGTGAACTGAGTCCCGATTTCGAGCTCTGAAGAGAAATGGGCTGTTGTAAAATCTGTTTTATCTGCATAACCGCTGGTGTATTTCATTCGAATAAACTCGGGCTGTGTGTCTGGGTGTTGCCCGGACCAGTATAAATAATTGATGCTCCATGTCCTCTCATAGAGACAGCGTAAAGTCACCACTTTTCCTTCTAATCTAACCTGTCCTAACCCTTCTGCTGGTTCATTTATTGAAACCAGGGACGGGTTGAGTGACAGAATCTCCAAAGCTCAGATCTGAAGAAAATGTTCGAACAGGAAAAGCTCAGTCCTGTGGGTTTTAAAAATCCTGGCTCGAATAATGTTCATAAAACTAACTAAAGGATTAAATTTGTTTAATCCATTAGTACCTGTCAGAAATGCTCCCCTCACAACCCAGATGCTGAGGAGCCGCATTGTCAGTGTCCACTCTGTAAAAGGGGAGTTGGATATTTGAAGATATCCATTCTAAACCCCTCCCTCAATAATCTGAAATCGTGTCTCGGATGTTCTCACCCCTTTATGTCAGTGAATGGAAACACCCCGAGCTGGGCTACAGTCAGTCTGCTTACAGGGGGAATGACCTTCTTCTGTGACATTGTGGAGGTTTACTGACCTTCTGACTATGTCAGCACACATGAGGTCTACGATTTCTTAATTTAAAGATGCAAGTTAGTGTGGCATTATTTTCCTCATTAAATGTCACAAGAGAATCCCCTCTACTTTCCACTGTTTCTTGGTTATATAGACATAAAATGATAGTAATGATCGCCATCACCACCTTCATCATCATCATTGAAACCTCTGATGAATCTCTGGAAAGGCAGCTAGCTCTCTGCAACAGAGAAGATTCTCCTCATGTCAAACTTGAAGGTGGATGTTTGAATTTAAGCAAAATATGATTAAAAAAAACATCAAGTTCACAACCATCATGTTACAGGATATCTGAAATCACAGGAGAGTAAAGGTACATTATACACAGTGCACATCCATTCTTCTGTCTTTGTGTCTGCTTTCATACACCCCATTCATTTCAGTTTCCCTCCTTTCTATCTCCTTGTCTATGCAATATTGATACATATATAGATACACAGATTCTCTTCACAGTCTTCCCCACGCCGTGAATATGTCGGTATCATGTGTATCACCAAGCCCTCAGTGAACCATTGAGTTCATGGGCTGAAACCAAGTTCAAATAGTCCCAAAGCATCTCTATTACCAGGTGCAGTTAATGCTGAGCAAATAGACACATTCTCAGTTATAATGCAGAGAGGAACTTGTCAGTCATTTCAAATTGGAAATAATATTCATCATTCTGATGAAAATAGAACTGAGAAACATTTGAGGAAAAGAAACTCATCAAGACAATTGGAATGTGTTCTGTCTGGTTCAATGAGCGGTCAGAAAATGGTTCCAATGCAGCAGGATCATTGAGTGATTAAGGTGTTGGACTTAGGTTCAATAAACGAATGCTCAAGTGGAGTTGAGCACCTCCGCAACGCCACCTGCCCCCAACCCTGGCCCAGTTTCCTCCTGGGGGTTTGCTTGCCTGAGTTTTTTCCGTTTTTGTTGAGCGAGGAATATGGAGGTAAGGGAAAGATGCTGATAGGCAGATCAACAATTCTCTTAGTGAATTCTGAGCAGCGTCAATGGCTGAATGGCCTCCTCCTGTTTCTATTGAAGAACAATATATATTCCAAATACTGTGGGAGTGGGATTGATGGAGAATGATGCAGAGTGAGAAAGACATACATAAAAAGGGAGAAAGTTAGGCTGGCAGAGAGAAGTAATGATCAATTTATTTCCTAAAAAGGCCGGTTTGGCACAGAAAGTGACCATCACAGATGAGTTGAAGAGTTTAAAAGAAGCTCTTGGAAAGCCGAGTATTGAAGACAAATAGAATTTAAAAGACTAAATCTTGGAGCGTTTATCAAAATAATGATGTAAGCTGTGTGGGGCGGTGGTGTATGAACTCTTCTTATTTCTGTGTTACACTTCCCTATTTTCTTACAATTAAATAAAAACAACTAATCAGAAATGGAGTGCCTGAGACTGCTTGCTGTCAACAACATATTTCCCTTCTCTAGTCTCAGTATTTGAGAGAAGTGTACCTGTTAAACATTTTCTGCTCAGTTTCTCATTTCCACGCAGAACAGTTAAACGAATTGTTTCTGCAGTGCAGTCACTGACAGCTAAATGTCCATTGATCAGTAAAACCATATTCAGTCACAGTGAAATCACTCAATGGGACAAGATTAAAACACAAACAGCTGGGAATCAGAAATCGAATCAGTTTCACAAGTTAAAATGATTTTCTGGACATAAGTTCATGAGAAATAGCAGCAGAATAGTCCATAGAGCCCCTCGAGCCTGCTCCATCATTGAATATGATCATGGCTGATCTTTGGCTTCAACTCCACTTTTCCACCTGTTCCCCATTTATGTTGATTCACCGAGAGACCAAATATTTTTCTGTCTCAGCCTGTAATGTATTCAACAATGGACCACCCACAATCCTCTGGAGTACAGAATTCCAAAGCCTCACAACAGCATGAGTGAAGAAATTTCTCCTCATCTCAGTCCTAAATAATCAGATCCTTATTCTGAGACTGTGCCCCATGTTTTTGATTCTTCAGCCGGTGAGACAAACTCTCCAGGTCTGCCTTGTCAAGCTCCTTAGAATCTTAAATGTTTCAATGAGATCACCTCTCACCTTTTAAACTCCTGAGATTGTAGACCCAATTTACTCAGTCACTCACCATCGGACAACCATTTCACCCCAGGGGCCAATGTCGTGAATCTTCACTCTACTACCTCCAATGCAAGTACAACCTTTCTTAAATGTGGAAGTCAGAACTGCACACAGGGTTGCAGTTGTGGCCTCAGCAAAGCCGTGTATAATTGTAGCAAGACAACTTCATTCTTGTACTCCAATCCTCTTGCATTAAAGGCCAAATAAGGCTGATGAAAGGCAATAAAGGCCAATGAAACAACAAAGGGCAATGGGCACATTCTGACTGGAGAGAGAATGAATGAGAGAATAATATTGCAGAGAGAAAGAATACTTTGCATCTGTCTTTACCAAGGAAGATACTGCCAGGCTACGGTGAAATAGGAGGTAATTAAAACAATAGAAGTATTTTAAATTGGTAAGAAGGAGACATTAGGTAGGCTGTCTATGCTTAAAGTTGCTAAAGCACCAGGACTGGATGAGTTGCATCCAAGGATAATGAGGGAAGTAAGAGTGGAAAATGTGGGCGCTGGCCATAATTTTCCAATCATACTTAGACTCAGAGGTGGTTCCAGAGGACTGGAGAAATGCAAACATTACAACTTTGTTGAAAAGGGGTAAAGATAAGCCCAGTAACTACAGGCCAGTCAGCTTAACTTCAGTGGTGGGGAAACTCCTAGAAACAATGATTCGGGATAAAATTAATATTCACATCGACAAATATGGGTTAATTAAAGAAAACCCAGCAGGAATTTAATCTTATTTATTGGCCGTCCGACCCCAGTGAGAAAACAAAAATAAATCTGTTTACAATTGGGATTCGCTATGGCGGCGATTTTACCCAGCATGCACGGCGGTGAAGAATGTCCCCTATCAACGCTACAGGAGAGCAGTGCGCAGGCGCTGTGCCGCCCAGTGTTGGGAGCATGCGCAGTGTCACTCATGACCAGGACGGATGTTTGTTTCCCGCATCCACAATGGGTAAAGGGGGGGATGGCGGGGTGGAGGGAGCGAGCGATCCGGCGGGTGGGCGGAGAGGCTCCGGAAACATGTTGTGTAAACCGTGAAGCCCGAATGAGAAGCAACCGACTCTCCGTTTGCACCGAGTGGACCCGAGAAGAAATGTCCCGGTGACAAACCCGGAGCAGGAGGAGAGAATGTTGTGAATTTCTATCCTGGACTGAAAGGGGGTTAGAAGGGGGGGATTTACACACAGCAAACTCAAACCAAGAGAAATATCTGTCTCTTTTCAATTTCTATCCTCGACTGACAGGGATGGGCTTTGTAAACAAACAGAAAAATTACAGGTGTTGGGAAAGTTTGGATTGGGGCTTTTTTTCTTTAGAAAAAGGAAGCGTGAGCAGTGAGCTGATAGATGTCTTCACAATGATCAACGGGTTGGACGGGGTAGATATGGAGACAATGTTTCCACTTGAAATTTCTTTACTCAGAGAGTGGTGAGAGGATGTGGAACTCACAGAAACCATTGAGGGAAGAAAACTGATAATTTCAACAGGAAACTAGATGAGTATGTGAGAGAAAAGGGATTAGAAAGATAAACTGAAAGGCTGAGATAATTTGCATGGAATGGGAGGAGAAGCATAAAACTAGCAGAATAGTTGGACAGAATGGCCTATTTGTTTATTGCATATTTTGAGTATTTCAAATTAAACTCTTTTTACAGGGCATTCAGAGGGTTTGATTTGCAGATGGGAGATTCAAACCAAACATCACATCAAGATCTGACAGAGACAATTGCTTCACCAGGACCTGAATATCATCGGCCTTTGAATGTGGAAGGAGGAATGTTTGTCTGTGAGAAAAGATTTCAAACATCAATGTGACTGGAAAAGCACGAAGACAGACACACACCCGAGTGACAGTGTTGCAGTGAATTGACTGTGGAAAGAGTTAACCAGTTACACAGCCTGAAAAAACATCACAGTGAGGGAGAGACTGTACACATATTGTATGTGTGTGGCCTGGGTTCAACTGACCACGCAACCTGGAGAGGCACAAGGACACCCGCTCCACGGGGAAACCGTGGAAATGTGGGGACTGTGGGAAGGGATTCAATTCCCCATCTGAAGTGGAAACTCATCGACGCAGTCACACTGGGGAGAGACCGTTCACCTGCTCTGTGTGTGGGAAGGGATTCACTCAGTCATCCAGCCTCTACACACACCAGCATGTTCATACTGGTGAGAGGCCATTCACCTGCCTTGAATGTGGGAAGGGATTTAATGCTTTATCAAACCTCCGGACTCACCATCGTGCTCATTCTGATGAGAGACCATTTAAATGTTCTGACTGTGAGAAGAGCTTTAAAAGCAGAAAGGATCTACTGACACATCAACGCACTCACACTGGGGAGAGGCCATTCACCTGCTCAGTGTGTGGGAAGGGATTCACTCAGTCATCCCACCTCCTGACACACCAACTTGTTCACACTGACAAGAGACCTTTTGAATGTTGTGACTGTGAGAAGAGCTTTAAAAGCAAAAAGGATTTACTGAACCACGAACGCACTCACACTGGGGAGAGGCCATTTACCTGCTCCGTGTGTAGTAAGAGATTCACTTGTTCATCCCACCTTCTGACACACCAATTTGTTCACACTGATCAGAGACCTTTCCATTGTTCTGACTGTGAGAAGACATTTAAAAGCAAAAAGGATCTTCTGAAACACCAACACACTCACACTGGGGAGAGGTTATTCACCTGCTCTATCTGTGGGAAGGGATTCACTCGGTTAGCCCACCTGGTGAGACACAATCGAGTTCACACTGGGGAGAGGCCATTCACCTGCAGTCAATGTGGGCAGGAATTCATTGATTCATCTGACCTTCTGATACACCAGCGAGTTCATTCTGGGGAGAAACCATACACCTGCCTTGTGTGCGGCAAGAGATTCACTCAGTCATCTCATCTCACTACACACCAACTTGTTCACACTGATCAGAGACCTTTTAAGTGTTCTGACTGTGAGAAGAGATTTAAAAGTAAAAGGAATCTGCTGACACACCAGCGAGTTCACACTGGGGAGAGGCCGTTCACCTGCTCGATGTGTGGGAAGGGGTTCGCTCAGTCAAACAACCTGCTGAGACACCAGCAAGTTCACATGCGACAGCGGGGGTTGGGTTCTGTTGTTATTGCTGCTGTTAATCACATCCAGGACTGAATCATGTCTGGGCGCCTGTTTCCAGTGGGGTTCCACAGTTTGTGGTTTATAACAATGATTTGGACTTACTCATTGCCCCTACATTTAAGAAGTTTACGGATGTTACAATAGTTGCTGGTGTGGCTGAGAATGAGGAAGAAAGCTGTGGACTGCAGGAAGATATCAAAGGACTGGTCAGATGGGCAGAAAAATGGCAAATGGAATTCAATCTGGAGCAGTGTGAGATAATGAATTTGGGAGGGTAAACAAGACAAGGGAATGAACAATATACTTCTCAGCATCATCCCGTTTTGTGGAACAAAGAGACCTTGGAGTGCAGATCCACAGATCCCTGAATGTGGCTGGACAGGTAGATCAGGTGGTCAAAAAGGCATTTGGGACACATTCTTGTCTGAGGACTAGAATGTAAGAGCAGGGAGATTGTGTTAGAATTGTGTAAAACACTAGTTAGAGCGCAGCTAGAGTACTGAGTACAGCTCTGGTCACTGCATTGATCAACTATTAAGTAATCACAGCCTAAAACTAAAGACAAATTGATAATTTAACATATAATTAGAGTCAGTAATTAATCAAATCTATGGGATAATGATAAAGCTAACTAACCAGGGATTGAAATCGTGAAGAAGTCTGAATTTTTCAGGAAATTAAACTCTGAGGTGTTTAGGTATTCGGAGTTAAGAAAAACATAGAAACTAGGAGCAGGAGTAGGCCATTCGGCCCTTCGAGCCTGCTCTGCCATTCATTATGATCATGACTGATCATCCAACTCAATAGCCTGCTCCTGCTTTCTCCCTATACCCTTTGATCCCTTTCACCCCAAGAGTATATCTAACTCCTTCTTGAAAACATACAATGGTTTGGTCTCAACTACTTTCTGTGGTAACGTATTCCACAGGCTCACCATTCTCTGGGTGAAGAAATTTCTCCTCATCTCAGTCCTAAATGGTCTACCCCGTATGCTCAGACTGTGACCCCTGGTTCTGGACTGACCCACCATTGGGAACATTTATCCTGCATCGACCCTGTCTAGTCCTGTTAAAATTTTATAGGTTTCTATGAGATCCCCCCTCATTCTTCTGAACTCCAGCGAATATAATCCCAATCAACTCAAACATTTCTGTTAAGTTCCTATAAAAATAAGCTGACTTCAACACAATGGAAGAAGCTGATTGGAGAGTAGCTGATGAATCCTTAATTATTTTAATCATTAGTTTATTTTGTTTAAGTGAATTAATAATTGGATAAACAAAGGGATGGCAGGGCATCCAAGTCCTGTGAATTGCGCATCCGGTTCCATGTCGGAAAACCAGGATGCATCCTATGCATTCTATATATCATGCTCCTGGGGCCAAACTCTAGTTCAAATAGGGTTTGAAGACACTTATAGCAGAGCTAGATAGATTCTTGATTAACAAAGAGGTGTAAGGTTATTGGGGGTAGGTGAAAGGTTACAATCAGATCAGCCAAGATCTTATTGAATGGCGGAGCAGGCTTGAAGGGCCAAGTGGCCTACTCTTGCTCCTAGATCATACATTCGTATGTTTGTATGTATTAAACAATGTGCTGGACGATCACAAAGGGGAATGGTTGAGAGGTGTTTTTGGGACAAGAAGGCTGTTTCCAGTGAAGCCCTGGATGGCTTACTGCAGGATCCCATGCTTTTATGATATAAATCACTGAATTAGACTTTAACATAGGGGCCATGATTAAGATATTGGCAGCTTTGTGGTTAACAGTGAGGAATAAAGCTATAGGCTGCAGAAAGATATCAATAGGCTGATCAGGTGGGCAAAAAAGTAGCAAATGGAGATCAGCCTGGAGAAGTGTGAGGTAATAAATACATTTGGGGAGGAAAACCAAGGCAAAGGGAAAGAATATTACTGGTATGATGGTGAGAAGTGTAGAGGAACAGAGGGACATTGGAGTGCATGTCCACAGATCCCTGAAGGTGCCAGGAGAGGTAGATAAGGTGTTTAAAAAGGCAGACAGGATACTTTTTGTTATTAACTGAGACATAGAATACAAGAGCAGGAAATATTTCCAGCAATTTCTGTTGATGAAAGATCACATACCTGAAACCCCTTTCTCTCCTCAGATGTTGCCAGAGCTGCTGAGTATTTCTAGCATTTTCTGTTTTTATTCCAAACTCAGGGGGGTTTATACCAAAGCTGTATAAATCACTAGTTAGACCACAGCTAGATTACTGACTAAAGTTCTGGTCACTGCATTACAGGAAGGATGTGTTCACAACAGGGAGGGTACAGAGGAGATTTACAAGGATGTTGACAGGGCTGGAGAATTTTAACTGTGAGGAAAGATTGCATTGGCTGGGGTTGTTTTCTTTGGAACAGAGGAGGCTGAGCGGAGATTTAGCTGAGATGTATAAAATTATGAGGGGCCAGATGGAGTTGATAGGAAGGACCTACTTCCATTAACAGAGATGTCAATGACCAGAGGGCTTAGATTTAAACTAATTAGCAAATGACTAGGAATGGGATGGATTCATTGACTCATCCCACCTCCTGAGACACCAGCCAGTTCACACTGGGGAGAGGCTATTCACCTGCTCTGAGTGCAAGAGGGGATTCACTCAGTTATCGACCCTGCTGAGACACCAGTGAATTCACACTAGGGGAGGCCATTCACCTGCTCTGAGTGTGGGATGGGATTTACTCAGTTATCCACCCTGCTGAGATGCCAGTGGGTCCACAAGTCACTAAAGGAGCTGTATTCTGCTGTTATGCCTGCTGTTAGTCTCATTCAACATTGAACCATATTAATTCTGGTTTTTGCTGATGTTAATAACACCTGTAATAGTCATTTGATAGAACAGGACATAAGTACTGCTGAAAAAAGAGACTGGTCTATGCTTTTCATCTTACACTCATCAGGACACTTCGCAAGAATAAGACCATAAGACATAGGAGCAGAAGTAGGCCATTCGGCCCATCGAATCTGCTCCACCATGATGAGATCTTGGCTCATTTGATAATCCTCAACTCCACTTTCTTGCCTTGTCCCCATACCCCTTACTGATTAAAAATCTGTCCAAAGAATACCAATAACAACAAGTTTTACTGTGTGTGAAGAGAGTGCGGATTGGTTGGCAAGTAGCATTGCCATGGAGAATGCACCATTGATGGTGACTGGCAGTTAACTGCCAAGCATTGTTTGAAATTTAAACCAGGCAGCTTGTCCCTGATTGGTCAAGGCATTATCTGAGGAATGAATCAGCCAATGGCTGTCATTTATTTTGTTCAGCTGAGCATACATTGTGCCTTTCTCAGCTAAACAATATAACTGACAGCCATTTGCTGACTCGTTTCTCAGGGCAATGCCTTCACCATTGATTCAACCAACCTGCTGACACACCAGCGAGTTCACACTGAGGAGAGGCCGTTCATCTGCTCCAAGTGTGGGAAGGGATTCACAAAGTCAAACCACCTGCTGAAACATCAGCGAGTTCACTCAGGAGAGAGACCATTCACCTGCTCCGAGTGTGGGAAGGGATTCATTAATTCATCTGACCTGCTGACACACCGAAGAGTTCACACTGGGGAGAGGCCGTTCATCTGCCCCAAGTGTGGAAGGGATTTGCTCAGTCATCCACCCTGCTGATACACGAGCGAGGTCACACTGGGGAGAAACCATTCACCTGCTTCGAGTGTGGGAAGGGATTCACTTGTTCATCCAACTTGATGAGACACCAGCGAGTTCACACTGACAAGAGACCTTTTAAATGCCCGGACTGTGGGAAATGCTATCAAACTTTAGATAAACTTATGTCCCAAACTTATGTCCCATCAACATATTCACACTGACGAGAGACCGTTCAGCTGCTCTCACTGCGGAAGTGGTTTCAGGCGATCATCTGAACTCACTGTACACCAGCGAATTCACACTGGGGAGAGACCATTCCTCTGCTCCGAGTGTGGGATGGGATTCACTCAATCAGCCAATCTGCTGTCACACCAGCAAGTTCACACTGACAAGAGACCTTTTAAATGCATAGACTGCAGGAAATGTTTTAAAAGTTCTGGAGAACTGATGCGCCATCAACGAGTCCACACTGATGAGAGACCTTTTAAATGCCCAGACTGTGGGAAGTGCTATAAAAGGTCTGGGGATCTGATGTCCCATCAATGTATTCACACTGATGAGAGACCATTCAGATGCTCTCACTGTGAGATTGGGTTCAGGCAATCGGCTCAGCTCACTGAACACCAGCGAATTCACACTGGAGAGAGGCCATTCACCTGCTCCAAGTGTGGGAAGGGATTTACTCGGTCATCCCATCTGCAGACACACCAACGAGCTCACAGTGTGGAGAGACCATTCACTTGTTTCGTGGGTGGGAAGAGATTCACTTGGTCATCCACCCTGATGAGTCACCAGCGAGTTCACAAATAATTACAGTGATTTTATTTTGCTGTTAATCATGCCCAGGACTGAACCATGTTCATTGGGGTCTGTTTCTGCTGATGTTAATGAACTCCAGCCCAGTTATAATGGTTAATATTTTGGATAAAAATCAAATAAATCAGCTTTGTTCTGAACGCACAGTGTGGTGAATCTTCTAATATCTCTAACAGAAGTTAGTTTCTTTTGAAGTGCTCTCCCTTTCCCCGTATCCTCCTCCTCACCTCAAACAACAAGTATGAGAAGCTCATGAAGGTTCTTTGTCACTAAAATTGAGACAATCCTATCAGCTGCCTCTGCTTCTTCCCTCCCTTCCACTAGCCCACCTGGCCAAACTGTATCTGAAGCACCTTCTTGTCCAAGCTCTGCACTTGCATCTTTCTCCAGTTTCTCTCCTATCTTCTATCTCCTTCAGCTCATCTTGTCTCTGAGACGTGCCTTCGGCTTCCTTGACACTATTCTCACTAAACTGCTGACCATCCAACTTCCACATTTTAGACAATATACTTAACGGTTCTCTCTCTTTTCGTACTGTCCCTCTCACCTTTAAATCCACTATTGTCTCTCATCATAAGAAAATCCTTCGACCCCACCATCCTCCTCCACTCTTTTCTCTAACTTTGTACTTGCCGGTAAACTGTTCAATCTCTAATTCTTTTCCAGTTTGGATCAAAGGTTCCTGACCTGAAGCATTCACTCTGTTTCCCTCTCTGTAGATGCTGTTTGACCTGCTCAGAGTTTCCAATATTTTTTGTTTTGAGGTCAAACAAATATACGAATTAGGAGCAGGACGAGGCCACTCGGCCCCTCGAGTCTGATCTAATTGAACTGATTTAATTGTAACCTTAACTCCACATTCCTGCCTATCCCTGATAACCTTTCACCTCCTTGCTTATCAAGAATCTACCGAGCTCTGCCTTAAAAATATTGAAAGACTGTGCCTCCACCGCCTTTTGAGGAAGACAATTCCAAAGACTCATGAACCTCTGAGTGAAAAATATTCTCTTCAATTCTGTCTTAAATGGGCCACCCCTTATTTTTAAACAGTGACCCCCTAGTTCTAGGTTGGATTTCCACCTAGGGTGTTACAGTATTTTGTTTTTGGGTCAGAGTGGATCAGTTTTCTCTGGAATGAGACAACAGTAACTGTCACCTTGTTCGACATGAAACTAAACTCACTGTTAATTCCTCATCAGTAACAATGTTAAATACAAAGTTTCCAGCCGGGATTGAACCGGGGACTTTCTCATATAAAGTAAACGTGAGAATCACTGCACTGGGGAAATGAGTGTGAATCCCCCCGGACAGAGGGGAACAGACCATCCATCTCTAGCTCTAATTCCCAAACAGAAAATGCTGCCAAGAATCAGCAAGTCAGGCTGAGTCTGTGGCCGCTCTCAGCGTTTGAAACCGTCACAATGCCCGGGTGATTGACGGCAGCTCAGGACCAATAGGAAGAGAGGGCGGGACTGGTCCTCCATCCAATCGGAGTGAATGGAGGGGCGGGGCCAGGCTGTGACTGAAGCATGCGCAGTGCGGGTAATGGCGATGGGGAGACGGGTCCACAATGGGTAAAGGTGGAGATGGCGGGGCGGAGGGAGCGATGGATCCGGCGCGTGGACCGAGAGGCTCCGGAAACATGTGTAAACCGCAAACCCCGGAAATAAACTGACCGGTCCCCCTCCCCAGTTTGCATCGAGCGGGGCTGCAGCTCCCAGATCAATGAAGAGCCGGTTTAAACCAGAAGACATAGGAGCAGAAATTAGGCCATTCGGCCCATCG
>NW_027597490.1:0-78182 GCF_964194155.1 Cetorhinus maximus | reverse complement strand
GTGTCGGGGCAGTGGAGCAGTGTCGGGGGTGGGGGTGGGGAGGAGTGTCGGGGGTGGGGGGCAGTGCCGGTGGTGGGGGTGGGTGGCAGTATTGGGGAAGGGGTGGGGAGCAGTGTCGGGGGTGGGGTGCAGTTTCAGGGGTGGGGGTGGGGAGCAGTCGGGGGTGGGGAGCAGTCTCGGTGCTGCGGGTGGGTAGCAGTATCAGGGTGGAGGTGGGGAGGAGTGTCGGGTCTGGGGGGCAGTGTCGGGCTTGGGGAGCAGTGTTGGGGGTGGGGAGCAGTGTCAGGGGTAGGGGTAGGGAGCAGTTTCGGGGGTGTAGGGCAGTGTTGGGCTTGGGGAGCAGTGTCCGGGGTGGCTAGCAGTGTCGGGGGTGGGGGTGGGAAGCAGTGTCGGGGGTGGGGCGCAGTGTCGGGGGTGGGGAGTAGTGTCGGGTTTGGGAGGCAGTGTCTGGGGTGGGGAGCAGTGTCGGGGTTGGGGACCAGTGTCTGCGGTGCGGGTGGGTGGCAGTGTCGGGGGTGGGGTCCAGTGTCTGGGGTGGGGGTGTGGAGCAGTGTCGGGGGTGGGGGGCAGTGTCGGGGGCAGTGGTGGGGAGCAGTGTTGGGAGTGGGGAGCATTGTCGGGGGTGGTGAGTAGTGTCGGGTGTGCGGGGCAGTGTCGGGGGTGGGGAGCATTTTTGGGGTTGGGGGGCAGTGTCGGGGGTGGGCTGCAGTGTCGGGGGCGGGGTTGGAGGCAGTGTCGGGGGTGGGGAGCAGTGTCAGGGTTGGGGACCAGTGTCTGGGGTGGGGGTGTGGAGCAGTGTCGGGGGTGGGGGGCAGTGTCGGGGGCGGTGGTGGGGAGCAGTGTTGGGGGTGGGGAGCATTGTCGGGGGTGGGGAGTAGTGTCGGGTGTGGGGGGCAGTGTCTGGGGTGGGGAGCAGTGTCGGGGTTGGGGACCAGTGTCTGCGGTGGGGGTGGGTGGCAGTGTCGAGGGTGGGGTCCAGTGTCTGGGGTGGGGAGCATTGTCGGGGGTGGGGAGTAGTGACGGGTGTGGGGAGCAGTGTCGTGGGTGGGGAGCAGTGTCGGGGGTGGGGAGCAGTGTCGCGGGTGGGGGGCAGTGTCGGGGGTGGGGAGAAGTGTCGCAGGTGGGGGGCAGTGTCGGAGGTGGGGAGCAGTGTCGCAGGTGGGGGGCAGTGTCGGGGGTGGGGAGCAGTGTCGCGGGTGGGGGGCAGTGTCGGGGGTGGGAGGCAGTGTCGGGGGTGGGGGCGGGGAGCAGTGTCGGGGGTAGGGGGCAGTGTCAGGGGTAGGGGGCAGTGTCAGGGGTGGGGAGCAGTGCTGGGGGTTGGGAGCAGTGGCGGGGGTGGGGAGCAGTGTCGGGGGTGGGGAGCAGTGTCGGGGGTAGGGGGCAGTGTCAGGGGTGGGGAGCAGTGCTGGGGTTTGGGAGCAGTGGCGGGGGTGGGGGGCAGTGTCGGGGGTGGGGAGCAGTGTCGGGGGTGGGGGTCAGTGTCGTGGGTGGGGAGCAGTGTCGGGGGTGGGGAGCAGTGTTGAGTGTGGGGAGCTGTGTCGGGGGGTGGGGAGTAGTTTCGGGGGTGGGGAGCAGTGTCGTGGGGTGGGTAGTAGTGTCGGGGGTGGGGAGCAGTGTCGTGGGGTGGGGGTGTAGTGTCGGGGGCGGGGGTGGGGGCAGTGTCGAGTGTGGGGGGCAGTGTCGGAATGTGGGGAGCAATGACGGGGGCGGGGCTGGGGTGCAGTGTCGGGGTTGGGGGGCAGTGCCGGGGGTGGGGACCAGTTTCGGGGGTGGGGGGCAGTGTCGGGGGTGGGGAGCAGTGTCGGGGGTGGGGGTGGGGATCAGTGTCGGGTTTGGGGATCAGTGTCGGGAGTGGGGAGCAGTGTCGTGGGTGGGGAGCAGTGTCAGGGGTGGGGAGCAGTGTCGGGGGTAGGGAGCACTGTCGGGGGTGGGGGGCAGTGTCGTGGGTTTTATTGCAGTGCCGGGGGTGGGGCTGGGTGGCAGTATCGGGGAGGGGGTGGAGAGCAGTGTCGGTGGTGGGGAGCAGTGTCGGGGGTGGGGATGGGGAGCAGTGTCGAGGGTGGGGAGCAGTGTCGGGGGTGGGGGTGGGGTGCAGTGTTTGGGGTGGGGAGCAGTGTCGGGGGAGTGGAGCAGTGTTGGGGGTGGGGGGCAGTGTCGGGGGTGGGGAGCAGTGTCGGGGGTGGGGGTGGGGATCAGTGTCGGGGTTTGGGGATCAGTGTCGGGAGTGGGGAGCAGTGTCGAGGGTAGGGAGCAGTGTCGTGGGTGGGGAGCAGTGTCAGGGGTGGGGAGCAGTGTCGGGGGTAGGGAGCACTGTCGGGGGTGGGGGGCAGTGTCGTGGGTTTTATTGCAGTGCCGGGGGTGGGGCTGGGTGGCAGTATCGGGGAGGGGGTGGAGAGCAGTGTCGGTGGTGGGGAGCAGTGTCGGGGGTGGGGATGGGGAGCAGTGTCGAGGGTGGGGAGCAGTGTCGGGGGTGGGGGTGGGGTGCAGTGTTTGGGGTGGGGAGCAGTGTCGGGGGAGTGGAGCAGTGTTGGGGGTGGGGGGCAGTGTCGGGGGTGGGGAGCAGTGTTGGGGGTGGGGGGGCAGTGTCGGATGTGGGGAGGAGTGTCGGGGGTGGTGTTGGGGGGCAGTATCGGGGCGGGCATGGGGTGCAGTGTCGGGTGTGGGGAGCAGTGTCGGGGTTTGGGCTCAGTGTCGGGGGTGGGGAGCAGTGTCGGGTGTGGGTGCCATTGTCAGGGGTGGGGAGCAGTGTCGGAGGTGAGGAGCAGTGTCGGGGGTGGGGAGCAGTGTCGGGGGTGGGGGGGCAGTGTCGGGGGTAGGGAGCAGTGTTGGGGGTAGGGTGCATTGTCGAGGGTGGGGAGCAGTGTCAGCGGTAGGGTGCAGTGTCGGGGGTGGGGAGAAGTGTCGGGGGTGGGGAGCAGTGTCGGGGGTGGGTGGCAGTGTCGGGGGTGGGGAGCAGTGCCGGTGGTGGGGGTGGGTGGCAGTATTGGGGAAGGGGTGGGGAGCAGTGTCGGGGGTGGGGAGCAGTGTCGGGGGTGGGGGTGGGTAGCAGTGTCAGGGTGGAGGTGGGGAGGAGTGTCGGGTCTGGGGGGCAGTGTCGGGCTTGGGGAGCAGTGTCGGGGGTGGGGAGCAGTGTCGGGGGTGGGGTGGGTAGCAGTGTCGTGGGTGAGGGTGGGGAGCAGTGTCAGGGGTGGGGAGCATTTTCGGGGGTGGGGAGAAGTGTCGGGGGTGGGGTGCAGTGTCGGGTGTGTGGAGCAGTGTCGGGGGTGGGGAGCAGTCTCAGGCGTGGGGAGCAGTGTCGGGGGTGGGGAGCAGTGTCGGGGATGGGGTCAGTGTCGGGGATGGGGTCAGTGTCGGGTGTGGGTTTCAGTGTCGGGTGTGGGGTCAGTGTCGGGGGTGGGGAGCAGTGTCGGGGCTGGGGATCAGTGTCGGTGGTGGTGTCAGTGACGAGGGTGGGGTCAGTTTTGGGGGTGGGGTCAGTGTCGGGGCAGTGGAGCAGTGTCGGGGGTGGGGGTGGGGAGGAGTGTCGGGGGTGGGGGGCAGTGCCGGTGGTGGGGGTGGGTGGCAGTATTGGGGAAGGGGTGGGGAGCAGTGTCGGGGGTGGGGTGCAGTTTCAGGGGTGGGGGTGGGGAGCAGTCGGGGGTGGGGAGCAGTCTCGGTGCTGCGGGTGGGTAGCAGTATCAGGGTGGAGGTGGGGAGGAGTGTCGGGTCTGGGGGGCAGTGTCGGGCTTGGGGAGCAGTGTTGGGGGTGGGGAGCAGTGTCAGGGGTAGGGGTAGGGAGCAGTTTCGGGGGTGTAGGGCAGTGTTGGGCTTGGGGAGCAGTGTCCGGGGTGGCTAGCAGTGTCGGGGGTGGGGGTGGGAAGCAGTGTCGGGGGTGGGGCGCAGTGTCGGGGGTGGGGAGTAGTGTCGGGTTTGGGAGGCAGTGTCTGGGGTGGGGAGCAGTGTCGGGGTTGGGGACCAGTGTCTGCGGTGCGGGTGGGTGGCAGTGTCGGGGGTGGGGTCCAGTGTCTGGGGTGGGGGTGTGGAGCAGTGTCGGGGGTGGGGGGCAGTGTCGGGGGCAGTGGTGGGGAGCAGTGTTGGGAGTGGGGAGCATTGTCGGGGGTGGTGAGTAGTGTCGGGTGTGCGGGGCAGTGTCGGGGGTGGGGAGCATTTTTGGGGTTGGGGGGCAGTGTCGGGGGTGGGCTGCAGTGTCGGGGGCGGGGTTGGAGGCAGTGTCGGGGGTGGGGAGCAGTGTCAGGGTTGGGGACCAGTGTCTGGGGTGGGGGTGTGGAGCAGTGTCGGGGGTGGGGGGCAGTGTCGGGGGCGGTGGTGGGGAGCAGTGTTGGGGGTGGGGAGCATTGTCGGGGGTGGGGAGTAGTGTCGGGTGTGGGGGGCAGTGTCTGGGGTGGGGAGCAGTGTCGGGGTTGGGGACCAGTGTCTGCGGTGGGGGTGGGTGGCAGTGTCGAGGGTGGGGTCCAGTGTCTGGGGTGGGGAGCATTGTCGGGGGTGGGGAGTAGTGACGGGTGTGGGGAGCAGTGTCGTGGGTGGGGAGCAGTGTCGGGGGTGGGGAGCAGTGTCGCGGGTGGGGGGCAGTGTCGGGGGTGGGGAGAAGTGTCGCAGGTGGGGGGCAGTGTCGGAGGTGGGGAGCAGTGTCGCAGGTGGGGGGCAGTGTCGGGGGTGGGGAGCAGTGTCGCGGGTGGGGGGCAGTGTCGGGGGTGGGAGGCAGTGTCTGGGGTGGGGGTGGGTGGCAGTGTTGGGGGTTGGGAGAAGTGATGGGGGCCGGGGTGGGGAGCAGTTCGGGGGTGCGGAGCAGTGTCGGGGGTGGGGAGCATTGTCAGGGGCGGGGGTGGGGAGCAGTGTCAGGGCCTGTGGGGCAGTGTCGGGGATGGGGAGCAGTGTCGGGGATGTGGGTGGGGAGCAGTGTCGGGGATGGGGAGCAGTGTCGCGGGTGGGGGTGGGGAGCAGTGTCGGGGGTGGGGGGACATTGTTGGGGGTGGGGTGGAAGTGTCATGGATGGGGAGCAGTGTCGGGGGTGGGGGTGGGGAGCAGTGTTGGGGTTGTGGTGCAGTGTCGGGGTGTGGGGAGCAGTGTCGTGGGGTGGGGAACAGTGACGGGGATGGTGGTGGGGGGCAGTGTCTGGGATGGGGGTGGGGAACAGTGTCGGGGGTGGGGGGCACTGTCGGATGTGGGGGTGGGGTACAGTGTCGCGGTGTGGGGAGCAGTGTCGGGGGTGGGGAGCAGTGTCGGGCTGTGGGGAGCAGTGTCGGAGTGGGGTACAGTGTCGGGGTCTGGGGTGCTGTGTCGGGGTGTGGGGAGCAGTGTCGGTGGTGGGGAGCAGTGTCGGGGGTTGGGAGAAGTGATGGGGGTGGGGGTGGGGAGCGGTGTCGGGGATCGGGAGAAGTGTCGGGGGTGGGGCGCAGTGTCCTGGGTGGGGCAGTGTCGGGGGTGGGGAGCAGTGTTGTGGGGGGGCAGCGTCGGGGCTGGGGGGCCAGTGTCGGGGGTGGGGAGCAGTGTCAGGGGTGGGGGGCAGTGTCGGGGGTGGGGAGCAGTGTCGGGGTGGGGAGCAGTGTCGGGAGTGGGGGCCAGTGTCGGGGGTGGGGCCAGTGTCGGGGGTGGGGAGCAGTGTCGAGGGTGGGGAGCAGTGTCGGGGGTGAGGAGCCGTGTTGAGGGTGGGGATCAGTGTTGGGGGTGGGAAGCAGTGTTGAGGGTGGGGAGCAGTGTTGAGGGTGGGGAGCAGTGTCAGGGGTGGGGGGCAGCGTCGGGGGTGGGGAGCAGTGTCGGGGTGGGGAGCAGTGTCGGGAGTGGGGGCCAGTGTCGGGGGTGGGGCCAGTGTTGGGGGTGTGGAGCAGTGTCGAGGGTGGGGAGCAGTGTCGGGGGTGGTGAGCCGTGTTGAGGGTGGGGATCAGTGTTGGGGGTGGGAAGCAGTGTTGAGGGTGGGGAGCAGTGTTGAGGGTGGGGAGCAGTGTTGAGGGTGTGGGGCAGTGTCGGGGGTGGGGGGTCAGTGTCGGGGGTGGGGAGCAGTGTCGGTGGTGGGGAACAGTGTCGAGGGTGGGGGGCAGTGTCGGGGGTGGGGAGCAGTGTCGAGGGTGGGGAGCAGTGTCGGGGGTGGGGAGCAGTGTCGGGGGTGGGGGTGGGGGGCAGTGTCATGGGCGGGGGGCAGTGTCGGGGGTTGGGGTCAGTGTCAGGGGCAGGGGTCTGGAGCAGTGTCGGGGTTGGGGAGCAGTGTTGGGGGTGGGGAGCAGTGTCGGGGGTGGGGAGCAGTGTTGGGATGGGGACCAGTGTCTGGGGTGGGGGTGGGGGGCAGTTTTGGGGGGCGGTGGTGGGGGGCAGTGTTGGGGTTGGGGGTGGGGAGCATTGTTGGGGGTGGGGAGCAGTGTCGGGTGTGGGGAGCAGTGTTTGGGGTGGGGTGCAGTGTCTGGGATGGGGGTGGGAGGCAGTGTTGGGGGTTGGGAGAAGTGATGGGGGCAGGGTTGGGGAGCAGTGTCGGGGGTGGGGAGCATTGTCAGGGGCGGGGTTGGGTGCAGTGTCGGGGATGGGAAGCAGTGTCGGGAATGGGGAGCAGTGTCGGGGGTGTGGGTGGGGAGCCGTGTTGGGGGTGGGTTGCATTGTCGGGTGTGGGGAGCAGTGTTTGGGGTGGGGTGCAGTGTCTGGGATGGGGGTGGGAGGCAGTGTTGGGGGTTGGGATAAGTGATGGGGGCAGGGTTGGGGAGCAGTGTCGGGGGTGGGGAGCATTGTCAGGGGCGGGGTTGGGTGCAGTGTCGGGGATGGGGAGCAGTGTCGGGGGTGGGGGTGGGGAGCAGTGTCGGGAATGGGGAGCAGTGTCGGGGGTGGGGAGCAGTGTCGGGGGTGGGGACCAGTTTCTGGGGTGTGGGTGGGGGGCAGTTTTGGGGGGCGGTGGTGGGGGGCAGTGTCGGGTTTGGGGGTGGGTACATTGTCGGGGGTGGGGAGCAGTGTCGGGTGTGGGGAGCAGTGTCTGGGGTGGGGTGCAGTGTCTGGCGTGGGGGTGGGTGGCAGTGTTGGGCGTTGGGAGAAGTGATGGGGGCAGGGTTGGGGAGCAGTGTCGGGGGTGGGGAGCATTGTCAAGGGCGGGGTTGGGTGCAGTGTCGGGGATGGGAAGCAGTGTCGGGAATGGGGAGCAGTGTCGGGGGTGTGGGTGGGGAGCCGTGTTGGGGGTGGGGAGCAGTGTCAGAGGTGTGGGTGGGGAGCCGTGTTGGGGGTGGGTTGCAGTGTCGTGGGGTGGGGAGCAGTGTCGGGGTGGGGAGCAGTGTCGGGGGTGGGGTTTGTGTCGGGGGTGGGGTGCAGTGTCGGGGATGGGGGGGCAGTGTCGGGGGTCGGGAGCAGTGTCGGAGGTGGGGGGGCAGTGTCGGTGGTGGAGAACAGTGTCGGGGGTAGGGGGCAGTGTCGGGGGTGGGGTGCAGTGTCGGGGGCGGTGTTGCGGTGCAGTGTCGGGGGCGGGGTTGGGGGGCAGTGTCAGGGGTGGGGAGCAGTGTCGGGGTGGGGAGCAGTGTCTGGGGTGGGTGGCAGTGTCGTGGGTTGGGAGAAGTGATGGGGGCGGGGGTGGGGAGCAGTTCAGAGGTGGGGATCAGTGTCGGGGGTGGGGAGCAGTGTCGGGGGCTGGGGTGGGGACGAGTGTCAAGGGTGAGGAGCAGTGTTGGGGGTGGGGGTGTGGAGCAGTGTCATGGGCGGGGAGCAGTGTCGGGGGTGGGCTGCAGTGTCGGGGGCGGGGTTGGAGGCAGTGTCGGGGGTGGGGAGCAGTGTCGGGGGCGGTGGTGGGGAGCAGTGTTGGGGGTGGGGAGTAGCGTCGGGTGTGGGGGGCAGTGTCTGGGGTGGGGAGCAGTGTCGGGGTTGGGGACCAGTGTCTGCGGTGGGGTTGGGTGGCAGTGTCGAGGGTGGGGTCCAGTGTCTGGGGTGGGGAGCATTGTCGGGGGTGGGGAGTAGTGTCGGGTGTGGGGAGCAGTGTCGTGGGTGGGGAGCAGTGTCGGGGGTGGGGAGCAGTGTCGCGGGTGGGGGGCAGTGTCGGGGGTTGGGAGCAGTGTCGCAGGTGGGGGGCAGTGTCGGAGGTGGGGAGCAGTGTCGCGGGTGGGGGGCAGTGTCGGGGGTGGGGAGCAGTGTCGCGGGTGGGGGGCAGTGTCGGGGGTGGGAGGCAGTGTCTGGGGTGGGGGTGGGTGGCAGTGTTGGGGGTTGGGAGAAGTGATGGGGGCCGGGGTGGGGAGCAGTTCGGGGGTGCGGAGCAGTGTCGGGGGTGGGGAGCATTGTCAGGGGCGGGGGTGGGGAGCAGTGTCAGGGCCTGTGGGGCAGTGTCGGGGATGGGGAGCAGTGTCGGGGATGTGGGTGGGGAGCAGTGTCGGGGATGGGGAGCAGTGTCGCGGGTGGGGGTGGGGAGCAGTGTCGGGGGTGGGGGGGCATTGTTGGGGGTGGGGTGGAAGTGTCATGGATGGGGAGCAGTGTCGGGGGTGGGGGTGGGGAGCAGTGTCGGGGTGTGGGGAGCAGTGTCGTGGGGTGGGGAACAGTGACGGGGATGGTGGTGGGGGGCACTGTCGGATGTGGGGGTGGGGTACAGTGTCGCGGTGTGGGGAGCAGTGTCGGGGGTGGGGAGCAGTGTCGGGCTGTGGGGAGCAGTGTCGGAGTGGGGTACAGTGTCGGGGTCTGGGGTGCTGTGTCGGGGTGTGGGGAGCAGTGTCGGGGGTGGGGAGCAGTGTCGGGGTCTGGGGTGCCGTGTCGGGGGTGGGGAGCAGTGTCGGGGGTGAGGAGCAGTGTCGGGGTCTGGGGTGCCATGTCGGGGGCGGGGTTGGGGGGCAGTGACGGGGGTGGGGAGCAGTGTCAGGGTGGGGAGCAGTTTCCGGGGCGGGGGGGCCAGTGTCGGTGGTGGGGCGGCAGTGCAGGGTGTGGGGGTGGGGAGCAGTGTCAGGGGTTGGGAGAAGTGATGGGGGTGGGGGTGGGGACCGGTGTCGGGGATCGGGAGAAGTGTCGGGGGTGGGGCGCAGTGTCCTGGGTGGGGCAGTGTCGGGGGTGGGGAGCAGTGTTGTGGGGGGGCAGCGTCGGGGCTGGGGGGCCAGTGTCGGGGGTGGGGAGCAGTGTCAGGGGTGGGGGGCAGCGTCGGGGGTGGGGAGCAGTGTCGGGGTGGGGAGCAGTGTCGGGAGTGGGGGCCAGTGTCGGGGGTGGGGCCAGTGTCGGGGGTGGGGAGCAGTGTCGAGGGTGGGGAGCAGTGTCGGGGGTGAGGAGCCGTGTTGAGGGTGGGGATCAGTGTTGGGGGTGGGAAGCAGTGTTGAGGGTGGGGAGCAGTGTTGAGGGTGGGGAGCAGTGTTGAGGGTGTGGGGCAGTGTCGGGGGTGGGGGGTCAGTGTCGGGGGTGGGGAGCAGTGTCGGTGGTGGGGAACAGTGTCGAGGGTGGGGGGCAGTGTCGGGGGTGGGGAGCAGTGTCGAGGGTGGGGAGCAGTGTCGGGGGTGGGGAGCAGTGTCGGGGGTGGGGGGGCAGTGTCGTGGGGGGGCAGTGTCGATGGTGCGGGTGCAGTGTTGGGGGTGGGGCGGCAGTGTCGGGGGCGGGGGCGGGGGTGGGGAGCAGTGTCAGGGGTGGGGAGCAGTGTCAGGGGTGGGAAGCAGCGTCGAGGGTGGGGAGCAGCGTCGAGGGTGGGGAGCAGTGTTGGGTGTGGGGGGGCAGTGTAGGGGGCGGGGGTGGGGGGCAGTGTCATGGGCGGGGGGCAGTGTCGGGGGTTGGGGCCAGTGTCGGGGGTGGGGCCAGTGTCGGGGGTGGGGAGCAGTGTCGAGGGTGGGGAGCAGTGTCGGGGGTGAGGAGCCGTGTTGAGGGTGGGGATCAGTGTTGGGGGTGGGAAGCAGTGTTGAGGGTGGGGAGCAGTGTTGAGGGTGGGGAGCAGTGTTGAGGGTGTGGGGCAGTGTCGGGGGTGGGGGGTCAGTGTCGGGGGTGGGGAGCAGTGTCGGTGGTGGGGAACAGTGTCGAGGGTGGGGGGCAGTGTCGGGGGTGGGGAGCAGTGTCGAGGGTGGGGAGCAGTGTCGGGGGTGGGGAGCAGTGTCGGGGGTGGGGGGGCAGTGTCGTGGGGGGGCAGTGTCGATGGTGCGGGTGCAGTGTTGGGGGTGGGGCGGCAGTGTCGGGGGCGGGGGCGGGGGTGGGGAGCAGTGTCAGGGGTGGGGAGCAGTATCAGGGGTGGGAAGCAGCGTCGAGGGTGGGGAGCAGCGTCGAGGGTGGGGAGCAGTGTTGGGTGTGGGGGGGCAGTGTAGGGGGCGGGGGTGGGGGGCAGTGTCATGGGTGGGGGGCAGTGTCGGGGGTTGGGGTCAGTGTCAGGGGCAGGGGTCTGGAGCAGTGTCGGGGTTGGGGAGCAGTGTCGGGGGTGGGGAGCAGTGTCGGGGGTGGGGAGCAGTGTTGGGATGGGGACCAGTGTCTGGGGTGGGGGTGGGGGGCAGTTTTGGGGGGCGGTGGTGGGGGGCAGTGTTGGGGTTGGGGGTGGGGAGCATTGTTGGGGGTGGGGAGCAGTGTCGGGTGTGGGGAGCAGTGTTTGGGGTGGGGTGCAGTGTCTGGGATGGGGGTGGGAGGCAGTGTTGGGGGTTGGGAGAAGTGATGGGGGCAGGGTTGGGGAGCAGTGTCGGGGGTGGGGAGCATTGTCAGGGGCGGGGTTGGGTGCAGTGTCGGGGATGGGGAGCAGTGTCGGGGGTGGGGGTGGGGAGCAGTGTCGGGAATGGGGAGCAGTGTCGGGGGTGGGGAGCAGTGTCGGGGGTGGGGACCAGTTTCTGGGGTGTGGGTGGGGGGCAGTTTTGGGGGGCGGTGGTGGGGGGCAGTGTCGGGTTTGGGGGTGGGTACATTGTCGGGGGTGGGGAGCAGTGTCGGGTGTGGGGAGCAGTGTCTGGGGTGGGGTGCAGTGTCTGGCGTGGGGGTGGGTGGCAGTGTTGGGCGTTGGGAGAAGTGATGGGGTCAGGGTTGGGGAGCAGTGTCGGGGGTGGGGAGCATTGTCAAGGGCGGGGTTGGGTGCAGTGTCGGCGATGGGAAGCAGTGTCGGGAATGGGGAGCAGTGTCGGGGGTGTGGGTGGGGAGCCGTGTTGGGGGTGGGGAGCAGTGTCAGAGGTGTGGGTGGGGAGCCGTGTTGGGGGTGGGTTGCAGTGTCGTGGGGTGGGGAGCAGTGTCGGGGTGGGGAGCAGTGTCGGGGGTGGGGTTTGTGTCGGGGGTGGGGTGCAGTGTCGGGGATGGGGGGCAGTGTCGGGGGTCGGGAGCAGTGTCGGAGGTGGGGGGGCATTGTCGGTGGTGGAGAACAGTGTCGGGGGTAGGGGGCAGTGTCGGGGGTGGGGTGCAGTGTCGGGGGCGGTGTTGGGGTGCAGTGTCGGGGGCGGGGTTGGGGGGCAGTGTCAGGGGTGGGGAGCAGTGTCGGGGTGGGGAGCAGTGTCTGGGGTGGGTGGCAGTGTCGTGGGTTGGGAGAAGTGATGGGGGTGGGGGTGGGGAGCAGTTCAGAGGTGGGGATCAGTGTCGGGGATGGGGAGCAGTGTCGGGGGCTGGGGTGGGGACGAGTGTCAAGGGTGAGGAGCAGTGTCGGGGGTGGGGGTGTGGAGCAGTGTCATGGGCGGGGAGCAGTGTCGGGGGTGGACGTGAGGAGCAGTGTTTATGGGCGGTGCTTTCTGAGCGTCGGAGATGGTTTCTGGGGCCAGGGGGTGGTTCCTGGTGGTGGTAAGGGGGTTTCTGAGGGGAGGGGCTGGTTTCTTGGGGCAGGGTGTTGTTTCTGGGGGAGGGTGTTGTTTCTGGGGGAGGGTGTGGTTTCATGGGTCAGGGTTGTAAATTTTGGGGGAGGGTGTGGTTTCTGGGGAAGAGCGTGGTTTCTGGGGGAGGGTGTGGTTTCTGGGGGAGGGTGTTGTTTCTGGGGGAGGGTGTTGTTTCTGGGGGATTGTGTGGTTTCTGGGGGTGGGTGTGGTTTCTGGGGGAGGGTGTTGTTTCTGGTGGTGGGTGTGGTTTCTTGGAGAGGGTGTGGTTTCTGGGGGAGGGTGTGGTTTCTGAGGGATTGTGTGGTTTCTGGGGGTGGGTGTGGTTTCTGGGGGAGGGTGTTGTTTCTGGTGGTGGGTGTGGTTTCTGGGAGAGGGTGTGGTTTCTGGGGTCAGGGGTGTGGTTTCTGGGGGAGGGTGTGGTTTCTGGGGGATTGTGTAGTTTCTGGGGGAGGGTGTTGTTTCTGGTGGTGGGTGTGGTTTCTGGGAGAGGGTGTGGTTTCTGGGGTCAGGGGTGTGGTTTCTGGGGGAGGGTGTGGTTTCTGGGGAAGAGCGTGGTTTCTGGGGGAGGGTGTGGTTTCTGGGGGAGGGTGTTGTTTCTGGTGGTGGGTGTGGTTTCTGGGAGAGGGTGTGGTTTCTGGGGTCAGGGGTGTGGTTTCTGGGGGAGGGTGTGGTTTCTGGGGGAGGGTGTTGTTTCTGGTGGTGGGTGTGGTTTCTTGGAGAGGGTGTGGTTTCTGGGGGAGGGTGTGGTTTCTGAGGGATTGTGTGGTTTCTGGGGGTGGGTGTGGTTTCTGGGGGAGGGTGTTGTTTCTGGTGGTGGGTGTGGTTTCTGGGAGAGGGTGTGGTTTCTGGGGGAGGGTGTGTTTTCTGAGGGAGGGTGTTGTTTCCGGTGGTGGGTGTGGTTTCTTGGGGGAGGGTGTGGTTCCTGGGGGAGGGTGCTGTTTCTGGTGGTGGGTGTGGTTTCTTGGGGGAGGGTTTGGTTCCTAGGGGAGGGTGTGGTATCTAAGGGAGGGTGTGGTTTCTAGCGGAGAGTGTGCTTTCTGAGGGAGGGTGTGGTTTCTGGGGGTGCGTGTGGTTTCTGGGGGAGGGTGTGCTTTCTGGGGGAGAGTGTGCTTTCTGAGGGTGGGTGCGCTTTCTGGGGGAGGGAGTGGTTTCTGGGGGAGGGTGTGGTTTCTGGGGGAGGGTGTGGTTTCTGGGGGAGGGTGTGGTTTCTGGGGGAGGGTCTGGTCTCTGGGGGAGGGCGTGTATTCTGGGGGAGGGTGTGGTTTCTGGGGGCAGGTGTGGTTTCTGGGGAGGGTGTGGTTTCTGGGGGAGGGTGTGGTTTCTGGGGGAGGGTGTGGTTTCTGGGGGAGGGTGTGGTTTCTGGGGCTGGGTGTGGTCTCTGGGGGAGGGCGTGTATTCTGGGGGAGGGTGTGGTTTCTAAGGGCAGGTGTGGTTTCTGGGGAGTGTGAGGTTTCTTGGGGAGGGTGTGGTTTCTGGGGGATGGTCTGTTTTCTGGGTCAGGGTGTGGTTTCTGGGAATGGGTGTGGTTTCTGGGAATGGGTGTGGTTTCTGGAGCCAGGATGTGGTTTCTAGGGGCAGGGGGCGGTTTCTGGGAGAGGGTGAGGTTTCTGGGGGATAGTGTGGTTTCTGGGGGCAGTGGGTGGTTTCTGGGGTTGGGCGTGGTTTCTGGGGGCAGGGTGTGATTTGTGGGGGCAGGGGTTTGTTTCTGGGGGTATGGGGTGGTTTCTGGGGGAGGGGGTGGTTTCTGGGGGAGGGGGTGGTTTCTGGGGCCAGTATGTGGTTTTTTGGGGCAGGGGGTGGTTTCTGTGGGAGGGTGTAGTTTCTGTGGGAGAGTGTGGTTACTTGGGGTGGGTGTGGTTTCTGGTGGAGGGTGTGGTTTCAGGGGCCAGGATGTGGTTTCAGGGGGATGGTGAGTTTCTGGTGGTGGGTGTGCTTTCTGGGGAAGGGTGTGGTTTCTTGGGGAAGGGGATGGTTTCTGGAGGAGGGTGAGGCTTCTGGGGCAAGGGGTGGTTTCTGGGGGCAAGGGGTGATTTCTTGGGGAGGGGTTGGTTTCTGGGGTCAAGGGGTGGTTTCTGTGGGAGGGTGTGGGTTCTGGGGGTGGGTGTGGTTTCTAGGGTCAGCTTGCGGTTTCTGGGGGAGGTTGTGGTTTCTGGGGGCATGGGTGGTTTCTTGGGGAGGGGGAGGTTTCTAGGGGAGGGTGTGGTTTGTGGGGGCTGGGGTTTGTTTCTGGGGGAGGGGGTGGTTTCTGGGGGAGGGGGTGGTTTCTGGGAGAAGGTGTGGTTTCTGGGGGAAAGTGTGGTTTCTGGGGGAGGCCGTGGTTTCTGGGGGTGGGTGTGGTTTCTGGGGGCAGGGGTGGTTTCTTGGGGAGGGGGAGGTTTCTTGGGGAGGGTGTGGTTTGTGGGGGCTGGGGTTTGTTTCTGGGGGAGGGGGTGGTTTCTGGGGGAGGGGGGATTTCTGGGGGAAAGTGTGGTTTCTAGGGGTGGGTGTGGTTTCTGTGGGTGGGTGTGGATTCTGGGGGAGGCTGTGGTTTCTGGGGGTGGGTGTGGTTTCTGGGGGCAGGGGTGGTTTCTTGGGGAGGGGGAGGTTTCTTGGGGAGGGTGTGGTTTGTGGGGGCTGGGGTTTGTTTCTGGGGGAGGGGGTGGTTTCTGGGGGAGGGGGTGGTTTCTGGGGGAAAGTGTGGTTTCTAGGGGTGGGTGTGGTTTCTGTGGGTGGGTGTGGATTCTGGGGGAGTGTGTGGTTTCTGGGGGAGGGTGTGGTTTGTTGTGGTGGGTGTGGATTCTGGGGGAGGCTGTGGTTTCTGGGGGTGGGTGTGGTTTCTGGGGGCAGGGGTGGTTTCTTGGGGAGGGGGAGGTTTCTTGGGGAGGGTGTGGTTTGTGGGGGCTGGGGTTTGTTTCTGGGGGAGGGGGTGGTTTCTGGGGGAGGGTGTGGTTTCTGGGGGTGGGTGTGTTTTCTGGGGGCAAGGGGTGGTTTCTTGGGGAGGGGGTGGTTTCTGGGGGAGTCTGTGGTATCTGGGGGAGGCTGTGGTTTCTGGGGGTGGGTGTGGTTTCTAGGGTCAGGGTGTGGTTTCTGGGGGAGTCTGTGGTTTCTGGAGGAGGGTGTGGTTTCTGGGGGCAGGGGGTGGTTTCTTGGGGGGGTGGTTTGTTGGGGAGGGTGTGGTTTGTGGGGGCTGGAGATTGTTTCACGGTGAGGGGGTAGTTTCTTGTGTAGGGTAAGGTTTCTGGGGGTGGGTGCGGTTTCTGGGGGTGGGTGCGGTTTCTGGGGGTGGGTGTGGTTTCTGGGGGAGGGTGCGGTTTCTGGGGGAGGGTGTTGTTTCTGGGGGAGGGTGTGGTTACTGGGGGAGGGGGTTGTTTCTGGGGGAGGGTGTGCTTTCTGGGGGAGAGTGTGGTTTCTGGGGGGGGGCGGGTTTCTGTGTTAAAGGGTGGTTCCTGGGGGCGGGTGTGGTTTCTGGGGGAGGGTGCGGTTTCTGGGGGAGGGTGTGGTTTCTGGCAGAAGGGGTGGTTTGTTGGGGAGGGTATAGTTTTTGGGGGAGGTTGTGGTTTCTGGGGCAGAGTGTGGTTCCTGGGGACAGGGGACGTTTTCTGGGGTCAGGGGTGTGGTTTCTGCAGGAGGGTGTGTTTTCTCGGGCCAGGGTGTGGTTTCTGGATGAGGGGTTTGCTTTCAGGGGGAGGGTGTGTTTTTTGGGGGAGGGTGAGGTTTCGGGGGTGGGTGAGGTTTCCGGGGGCATTGTTTTGGTTTCTGGGGGAGGGTGTCGTTTCTGGGAGAGTGTGTGGTTTCCGGGGAAAGGCGTGTTTTCTGGGGGCAGGGGGTGGTTTCTGAGGGCAGGGGGTGGTTTCTGTGGGAGGGTGTGGTTTCTGGGTCTGGGTGTGGTTTCTGGGTCTGGGTGTGGTTTCTGGGGGAGGGTGTGGTTTCTGAGGGCAGGGGGTGGTTTCTGTGGGAGGGTGTGGTTTCTGGGTCTGGGTGTGGTTTCTGGGTCTGGATGTGGTTTTTGGGGGAGGCTGTGGTTTCTGGGGGAGGGTGTGGTTTCTGGGGGTGGATGTGGTTTCTGGGGGCAGGGTGTGGTTTCTGGGGGTGGATGTGGTTTCTGGGGGTGGGTGTGGTTTCTGGGGGCAGGGTGTGGTTTCTGGGGGTGGATGTGGTTTCTGGGGGTGGGTGTGGTTTCTGGGGGCGGGTGTGGTTTCTGGGGGCAGGGTGTGGTTTCTGGGGGTGGATGTGGTTTCTGGGGGTGGGTGTGGTTTCTGGAGGAGGCTGTGGTTTCTAGAGGGGGCTGTGGTTTCTGGAGGAGGGTGTGGTTTCTGGGGGTGGATGTGGTTTCTGAGGGCGGGTGTGGTTTCTGGAGGAGGCTGTGGTTTCTGGGGGCGGGTGTGGTTTCTGGGGGTGGGTGTGGACTCTGGGGGAGGGTGTGGCTTCTGGAGGAGGGTGTGGTTTCTGGGGTAGGGTCTGGTTTCTGGGGGAGGGTGAGCCTTCTGGGGGAAGTGGGTGATTTCTGGGGAGGGTGTGGTTTCTGAGGGAGGGTGATGTTTCTGGGGCTGGGTGTGGTCTCTGTGGGAGGGCGTGTATTCTGGGGAAGGGTGTGGTTTCTTGGGGTTGGTGTGGTTTCTAGGGTCAGGATGTGGTTTCTGGGGGAGGGTGTGGTTTCTGGGGGAGGGTGTGGTTTGTGGGGGCTGGGGTTTGTTTCACGGTGAGGGGGTGGTTTCTTGTGTAGGATAAGGTTTCTGGGGGTGGGTGTGGTTTCTGGGGGTGGGTGCGGTTTCTGGGGGAGGGTGTGGTTTCTGGGGGAGGGTGTGGTTTCTGGGGGAGGGGGTTGTTTCTGGGGGAGGGTGTGCTTTCTGGGGGAGAGTGTGTTTTCTGGGGGGGGGCGGGTTTCTGTGTGAAAGGGTGGTTTCTGGAGGCGGGTGTGGTTTCTGGGGGAGGGTGCGGTTTCTAGGGGAGGGTGTGGTTTCTGGCAGAAGGGGTGGTTTATTGGGGAGGGTATAGTTTTTGGGGGAGGTTGTGGTTCCTGGGGACAGGGGAAGTTTTCTTGGGTCAGGGGTGTGGTTTCTGCAGGAGGGTGTGTTTTCTCGGGCCAGGGTGTGGCTTCTGGAAGAGGGGTTTGCTTTCAGGGGGAGGGTGTGTTTTTTGGGGGAGGGTGAGGTTTCGGGGGTGGGTGAGGTTTCCGGGGGCATTGTTTTGGTTTCTGGGGGAGGGTGTCGTTTCTGGGAGAGTGTATGGTTTCCGGGGAAGGGCGTGTTTTCTCGGGGCAGGGTGTGGTTTCTGGGGGCAGGGTGTGGTTTCTGTGGGAGGGTGTAGTTTCTGTGGGAGGGTGTGGTTACTGGGGGTGGGTGTGGTTTCTGGTGAAGGGTGTGGTTTCTGGGGCCAGGATGTGGTTTCTGGGGGATGGTGTAGTTTCTGGTGGTGGGTGTGCTTTCTGGGGAAGGGTGTGGTTTCTTGGGGTTGGTGTGGTTTCTAGGGTCAGGATGTGGTTTCTGGGTCTGGGTGTGGTTTCTGGGGGCGGGTGTGGTTTCTGGAGGAGGGTGTGGTTTCTGGGGGCAGGGGGTGGTTTTGTGGGGAGGGGGTGGTTTCGTGGGGAGGGTGTGGTTTGTGGGGGCTGGGGTTTGTTTCTGGGGGAGGGTTTGGTTTCTGGGGGGGGGGGTTGGTGGTTTCTGGGGGAGGGTGTGGTTAGTGGGGCCAGCATGTGGTTTTCGAGGGCAGGGTATGGTGTCTGGGGGAAGGAGTGGTTTCTCGGGGAAAGTGTGGTTTCTGGGGGAGGGTGTGGTTTCTGAGGGAGGGTGAAGTTTCTGGGGAGGGTGTGGTCTCTGTGGGAGGGCGTGTATTCTGGGGGAGGGTGTGGTTTCTGGGGGAGGGTCTATTTTCTGGGCCAGGGTGTGGTTTCTGGGGTAGGGTGTGGTTTCTGGGAATGGGTGTGGTTTCTGGGGCCAGGATGTGGTTTCTAGGGGCAGGGGGTGGTTTCTGGGAGAGGGTGAGGTTTCTGGGGGATAGTGTGGTTTCTGGGGGCAGTGGGTGGTTTCTGGGAGTGGGCGTGGTTTCTGGTGCCAGGGTGTGATTTGTGAGGGCAGTGGTTTGTTTCTGGGGGTATGGGGTGGTTTCTGGGGGAGGGTGTGGTTTCTGGGGCCAGTATGTGGTTTCTGGGGGCAGGGGGTGGTGTCTGTGGGCAGAGGGTGGTTTCTGGGTGAAGGTATGGGTTCTGGGGGAGGGTGTGGTTTCTGTGGGAGGGTGTAGTTTCTGTGGGAGGGTGTGGTTACTGGGGGTGGGTGTGGTTTCTGGTGGTGGGTGTGGTTTCTGGGGCCAGGATGTGGTTTCTGGGGGATGGTGTAGTTTCTGGTGGTGGGTGTGCTTTCTGGGGAAGGGTGTGGTTTCTTGGGGTTGGTGTGGTTTCTAGGGTCAGGATGTGGTTTCTGGGGGAGGGGGTGGTTTCTGGGGGAGGGTGTGGTTTTTGGGGGAGGCTGTGGTTTCTGGGGGCAGGGGTGGTTTCTTGGGGAGGGGGAGGTTTCTTGGGGAGGGTGTGGTTTGTGGGGGCTGGGGTTTGTTTCTGGGGGAGGGGGTGGTTTCTGGGGGAGGGTGTGGTTTCTGGGGCCAGGATGTGGTTTTTGGGGGCAGGGTGTGGTCTCTAGGGGCAGGGTGTGGTTTCTGGGGGCAGGGGTTGGTTTCTTCGGGAGGGGGAGGTTTCTTGGGGAGGTTGTGGTTTGTGTGGGCTAGGGTTTGTTGCTGGGGGAGGGGGTGGTTTCTGGGGGAGCGCATGGTTTCTGGGGGAAGGTATGGTTTCTGGGGGAAAGTGTGGTTACTGGGGGAGGGTGTGGTTTCTCGGGAGGGTGTGGTTTCTGGGGTAGGGTGTGGTTTCTCGGGAAGGTGTGGTTTCTGGGGGTGGGTGTGGTTTCTGTGGGTGGGTGTGGATTCTGGTGGAGGGTGTGGTTTCTGGGGCCAGGATAGGGGTTCTGGGGAAGGCGGTCATTTTTAAGGGAGGGGGGGATTCTGTGGGGAGTGGTTTGGTTTTGGGGGCAATGCATGGTTTCTGGGGGAGGGTGTGGTTTCTGGGGCAGTGTGTGTTTTCTGAGGTGGGTGTGGTTACTGGGGAAGGTGTGGTTTCTGGGGTGGGTGTGCTTCCCGGTGGGAGGGTGTCTTTTCTGGGTGTGGGTGTGGTTTCTGGGGGTGGGTTAGGTTTCTGGGGGAGGGGGTGGTTTCTCGGGGAGGATGTTGTATATGGGGGAGGGTGTTGTTTCCGGGCGAGGGTGTGGTTTCCGGGCAAGGGAGTGGTTTCCGGGCGTGGGTGTTGTTTCCGGGCGAGGGTGTTGTTTCCGGGCGAGGGTGTGGTTTCCGGGCGAGGGTGTGGTTTCCAGGCGAGGGTGTGGGTTCCGGGCGAGGGTGTGGTCTCCGGGCGAGGGTGTGGTTTCCGGGCGAGGGTGTGGTTTCCGGGCGAGGGTGTGGTTTCCGGGCGAGGGTGTGTTTACTGACGTTGAGTGAGGTTTCTGGGAGAAGGTGTGGTTTCTGGGTGAGGGTGTGGTTTCTGGGGTAGGGTGTGGTTTCTGGTCGAGGGTGTGGTTTCTGGTTGAGGGTGTGGTTTCTAGGGGCAGGGGTTGTATTCTGGTATACGGTGAGGTTTCTGGGGGTTTGGGGGTGGTTTCTGGGGGAGGGTTCGGTTTCTGGGGGAGGGTGTGGTTTCTGGGGGTGGGTGTGGTTTCTGGGGGAGGGTGTGGATTCTGGGGGTGGGTGTGGATTCTGGGGGAGGGTGTGGATTCTGGGGGAGGGTGTGGTTTCTTGGGGAGGATGTGGTTTCTGGGGGAGGGTGTGGTTACTGGGGCAGGGTATTGTTTTTTGGGGGGAGGGTGTGGTTTCTGGGGGAGGGTTTGGCTTCTGGGGGATGGTGTGGTTTCTGGGAAAGGGTGTGGTGTATGGGGAGGGTATGGTATCTGGGGGTGGTTGTGCTTTCTCGGGGAGGCTGTGATTTCTGGAGCAGGGTGTTGTTTCTGGGGCAGGGTGTTGTTTCTGAGGGAGGGGTGATTTCTGGGGGAGGGGTGGTTTCTGGGGGAGGGTCAGGGTTCTAGGGGCCGGGTGTGGTTTATGGGGAATGGTGTGGTTTCTGTGGGCAAGTGGTGGTTTCTGGGGGCATGTGTTGGTTACTGGTGGCGGATGTAGGTTCTGGGAGCAGTGGGGTGGTTTCTGGGTGCAGTGGGTGGTTTCTGGGGGCTGTGGTTGGTTTCTGGGGGAGGGTGTGGTTTCTGGGGGAGGGTGATGTTTCTGGGGGAAGGTGATGTTTCTGGGGGAGGGTGTGGTTACTGGGGGAGGGTGTGGTTTCTGGGGGAGGGTGTGGTTTCTGGGGGTGGGTGTGGATTCTGGGGGAGGGTGTGGATTCTGGAGGAGGGTGTGGATTCTGGGGGAGGGTGTGGTTTCTGGGGGAGGGTGTGGTTTCTGGGGGAGGGTGTGGTTTCTGGGGGAGGGTGTGGTTTCTGGGGGAGGGTGTGGTTTCTGGGGGAGGATGTGGTTTCTGGGGCAGGGTATTGTTTTTTGGGGGTAGGAGGTGGTTTCTGGGGGAGGGTGTGGTTTCTGGGGCCAGGATGTGGATTCTGGGGGATGGTGTGGTTTTTTGGGCAGGGGGTGGTATCTGGGGTAGGGTGTGGTTTCCGGGGGCCGGGGGTGGTTTCTGGTGGTGTGTGTGGTTTCTGGGGAAGAGGTGATTTTTGGGGGCAGGGGATGGTTTCTGGAGGTGGGTATGGTTTCTGGGGGAGGGGTGGTATTTGGGTGGAAGGGGGTGGTTTTGGGGGAGGGTGTGGTTTCAGAGGGTGGTTGTGTCTTCTGGGGGTGGGGGTGGTTACTGGGGGAGTGTATGGTTTCTGGTGGAGTGTGTGGTTTCTGTGGATGGATGTGGTTTCTGGGGGAGGGTGTGGTTTCTGGGGGTGAGTGTGGTTTCAGGGGGAGGTGGTGATTGTTAGGGGAGGATATCATTTCTGGGGGAGTGTGTGGTTTCTGGGGATGGGTGTGGTTTCTGTGAGAGGGTGTGGTTTCTGGGGGTGAGTGTGGTTTCTTGGGCCAGGATAGGGTTTCTGGGGAGGCGGTCGTTTTTAGGGGAGGGTGTGGTTTCTGGTGGGAGGGTGTCATTTCTGGGGGAGGGTGTGGGTTCTGGGGGTGGATGTGGTTTCTGGGGGAGGGTGTGGTTTCTGTGGGAGGGTGTGGTTTCTGGGGGAGGGTGTGGTTTTTGGGGGAGGGTGTGGTTTTTGGGGGAGAGTGTGGTTTTTGGGGGAGGGTGTGGATTTTGGGGAGGGTGTGGTTTCAGGGGGAGGGTGATGTTTCTTGTGCCAGGATGTGGTTTCTGGGGGCAAGGAGTGGTTTCTTCGGGATCGTGTGGTTTCTGGGGCCAGGATGTAGATTCTGGGGGATGGTGTGTTTTTTTGTGCAAGGGGTGGTTCCTGGGGTAGGTGTGGTTTCTGGGGGCCGTGGGTGCTGTCTGGGCGTGGGTGTGGTTTCTGGGGAAGGGGCGATTTTTGGGGGCAGGGGATGGTGTCTGGGGGTGGGTGTGGTTTCTGGGGGAGGGGTAGTTTTTGGGGGAAGGGGGTGGTTTTTGGGGGAGGGTGTGGTTTCTGAGGGAGGTTGTGGTTTCTGGGGATGGGTGTGGTTTCTGGGGCAGGGTGTGGTTTCTGGGGGTGAGTGTGGTTTCTGGGAGAGGGGGTGGTTTCTAGGGTAGGATGTCATTTCTGGGGGAGTGTGTGGTTTCTGGGGCAGTGTGTTGTTTCTGGGAATGGGTGTGGTTTCTGGGGGAGGGTGTGGTTTCTGGGGGTGAGTGTGGTTTCTGGGGCCATGATAGGGTTTCTGGGGGAGGCGGTCGTTTTTAGGGGAGGGTGTGGTTTCTGGTGGGTGGGTGTCGTTTCTGGGGGAGGGTGTGGTTTCTGGGGGTGGGTGTTGTTTCTGGAGGAGGGGGTGGTTTCTCGGGGAGAATGTCGTTTATGGGGGAGGATGGGTTTCTGGGAGAGGGTGTATTTTCTGGGGAATGGTGTGGTTTCTGGGGGAAGGTGTAGTTTCTGGGGGAGGGTGTGGTTTCTGGGGGAGGGTGTGCTTTCTGGGGGAGGGTGTGCTTTCTGGGGGAGGGTGTGCTTTCTGGGGAGGGTGTGATTTCTGGGGTTGGATGAGGTGTCTGGGAGAAGATGTGTTTTCTGGGGGGCGGGTGTGGTTTCTGGGGGAGGGTGTGGTTTCTGGGGGTGGGTGTGGTTTCTAGGGGTAGGTGTGGTTTCTGGGGGTGGGGTTGGTTTCTGGGGGAGGGTGTGGTTTCTAGGGCCAGGATAGGGTTTCTGGGGAGGCGGTCGTTTTTAGGGGAGGGTGTGGTTTCTGGTGGGAGGGTGTCATTTCTGGGGGAGGGGGTGGTTTCTGGGGGTGGGTATGGTTTCTGGGGGAGGCGGTGGTTTCTCGGGGAGGATGTCGTTTATGGGGGAGGGTGTGGTTTCTGGGGGAGGGTGTATTTTACGGGGAATGGTGTGGTTTCTGGGCGAGGGTGTGGTTTCCGGGCGAGGGTGTGGTTTCCGGGCGAGGGTGTGGTGTCCGGGCGAGGGTGTGGTTTCTGGGGTAGGGTGTGGTTTCTGGGGGAGGGTGTGGTTTCTGGGTGAGGTTGTGGTTTCTGGGGGTGGGTGTGGTTTCTGGGGGAGGGTGTGGTTTCTGGGGGAGGGTGTGGTTTCTGGGGGCGGGTGTGGTTTATGGGGATGAGTGTGGTTTCTGGGGCCATGATAGGGTTTCTGGGGAGGCGGTCTTTTTTAGGGGGGGGTGTGGGTTCTGGTGGGAGGGTGTGGTTTCTGGGGGTGGTTGTGGTTTCTGGGGGTGGGTGTGGTTTCTGGGGGAGGGTGTGGTTTCTGGGGGTGGGTGTGGTTTCTGAGTGAGGGTGTGGATTCTGTGGGAGGTTGTGCTTTCTGGGGGAGGGTGTGCTTTGTGGGGCAGGGTGTGCTTTCTGGGGGAGGGTGTGCATTCTGGGGGAGAATGCGCATAACTGGGGGAGAATGTGCTTTCTGGGGGATGGTGTGCTTTCTGGGGGATGGTGTGCTTTCTGGGGGAGGGTGTGCTTTCTGAGGGTGGGTGCGCTTTCTGGGGGAGGGTGTGGTTTCTGGGGGAGGGTGTGGTTTCTGGGGGAGGGTGTGGTTTCTGGGGGAGGGTGTGGTTTCTGGGGGAGGGTGTGGTTTCTGGGGGAGGGTGTGGTTTCTGCGGATGGATGTGCTTTCTGTTGGAGGGTGTGGTTACTGGGGCCAGGATAGGGGTTCTGGGGAAGGCGGTCGTTTTTTGGGGTGGGGGTGGATTCTGGGGGCATTGGTTTGGTTTTGGGGGCAAGGCGTGGTTTCTGTGGGAGGGTGTGGTTTCTGGGGCAGGGTGTGGTTTCTGGGGTGGATGTGGTTACTGGGGAAGGTGTAGTTTCTGGGGGTGGGTGTGGTTTCTGGGGGAGGGTGTGGTTTCTGGGGGAGGGTGTGGTTTCTGCGGATGGATGTGCTTTCTGTTGGAGGGTGTGGTTACTGGGGCCAGGATAGGGGTTCTGGGGAAGGCGGTCGTTTTTTGGGGTGGGGGTGGATTCTGGGGGCATTGGTTTGGTTTTGGGGGCAAGGCGTGGTTTCTGTGGGAGGGTGTGGTTTCTGGGGCAGGGTGTGGTTTCTGGGGTGGATGTGGTTACTGGGGAAGGTGTAGTTTCTGGGGGTGGGTGTGGTTTCTGGGGGTGGGTGTGGTTTCTGTGGGATGGTGTGGTTTCTGTGGGAGGGTGTGGTTTCTGGGGGAGGTGTGATTTCTTTGGAAGGGGGGGTTTTCTGGCGTTGGGTGAGGTTTCTGGGAGAAGGTGTGGTTTCTGGGGGAGGGTGTGGTTTCTGGGGCAAGGGGGTGGTTTCTAGCGGCAGGGTGTGGATTCTGGTGTATGGGGAGGTTACTGGGGGCAGGGGGTGCTTTCTGGGGTAAGGTTCGGTTTCTTGGGTCAGGCATGTGGTTTCTGGGGGCCGGTATGGTTCCTTGGGGTGGAGGTGGTTTCTGGGGGTGGATGTGGTTTCTGGGGGAGGGTATGGTTTCTGGGGAAGGGTTTGGTTTCTGGAGGAGGGTGTGGTTTCTGGTGGATTGTGTGGTTTCTGGTGGAGGGTGTGGTTTCTGGGGGAGGGTGTGCTTTCTGGGGGAGGGTGTGCTTTCTGTGGGAGGGTGTGGTTTCTGGGGGTGGGTGTGGTTTCTGGGAGTGGGTGTGGTTTCTGGGCATGAGTGTGGTTTCTGGGGGAGGGTGTGGTTTCTGGGGGAGGGTGTGGTTTCTGGGAGTGGGTGTGGTTTCTGGGGGAGGTTGTGGTTTCTGGGGGAGGGTGTGGTTTCGGGGGGTGGGTGTGGTTTCTGGGGCCAGGATATGGTTTCTGGGGGTGGTGTTCGTTTTTAGGGGAGGGTGTGGTTTCTGCTGGTAGAATGTCGTTTATGGGTGAGGGTGGGTTTCTGGGAGAGGGTCTATTTTCTGGGGAATGGTGTGGTTTCGGGGGAGGGTGTGGTTTCAGGGGAGTGTGTGCTTTCCGGGGGAGTGTGTGCTTTCTGGGGGAGGGTGTGTTTTCTGGGGTTGGGTGAGGTGTCTGGGAGAAGGTGTGTTTCTGGGGGCGGGTGTGGTTTCTGGGGGAGGGTGTGGTTTCTGCGGATGGGTGTGCTTTCTGGTGGAGGGTGTGGTTTCTGGGGCCAGGATAGGGTTTCTGGTGGAGGCGGTAGTTTTTAGGGGAGGGTATGGTTTTCTGGTGGGAGGGTGTCGTTTGTGGGAGAGGGTGTGGTATCTGGGGGTGGGTGTGGTTTCTGGGGGAGGGGTGGTTTATCGGGAAGGATGTCGTTTATGGGGAAGGGTGGGTTTCTAGGAGAGGGTGTGCTTTCTGGGGGAGGGTGTGGTTTCTGGGGGAGGGTGTGGTTTCTGGGGGAGGGTGTGGTTTCTGGGGGAGGGTGTGGTTTCTGGGGGAGGGTGTACTTTCTAGGGCAGGGTGTGTTTTCTGGGGTTGGGTGAGGTGTCTGGGAGAAGTTGTGTTTTCTGGGTGCGGGTGTGGTTTCTGGGGGTGGTTGTGTTTTCTGGGGTTGGGTGAGGTGTCTGGGAGAAGGTGTGGTTTCTGGGGGAGGGTGTGGTTTCTGGGGGCAAGGGGGTGGTTTCTAGCGGCAGGGTGTGGATTCTGGTGTATGGGGAGGTTACTGGGGGCAGGGGGTGCTTTCTGGGGTAAGGTTCGGTTTCTTGGGTCAGGCATGTGGTTTCTGGGGGCCGGTATGATTCCTTTGGGTGGAGGTGGTTTTCTGGGGGTGGATGTGGTTTCTGGGGGTGGGTGTGGTTTCTGAGTGAGGGTGTGGATTCTGTGGGAGGTTGTGCTTTCTGGGGGAGGGTGTGCTTTGTGGGGCAGGGTGTGCTTTCTGGGGGAGGGTGTGCATTCTGGGGGAGAATGCGCATAACTGGGGGAGAATGTGCTTTCTGGGGGATGGTGTGCTTTCTGGGGGATGGTGTGCTTTCTGGGGAGGGTGTGCTTTCTGAGGGTGGGTGCGCTTTCTGGGGGAGGGTGTGGTTTCTGGGGGAGGGTGTGGTTTCTGGGGGAGGGTGTGGTTTCTGGGGGAGGGTGTGGTTTCTGGGGGATGGTGTGGTTTCTGGGGGAGGGTGTGGTTTCTGCGGATGGATGTGCTTTCTGTTGGAGGGTGTGGTTACTGGGGCCAGGATAGGGGTTCTGGGGAAGGCGGTCGTTTTTTGGGGTGGGGGTGGATTCTGGGGGCATTGGTTTGGTTTTGGGGCAAGGCGTGGTTTCTGTGGGAGGGTGTGGTTTCTGGGGCAGGGTGTGGTTTTCTGGGGTGGATGTGGTTACTGGGGAAGGTGTAGTTTCTGGGGGTGGTGTGGTTTCTGGGGGAGGGTGTGGTTTCTGGGGGAGGGTGTGGTTTCTGCGGATGGATGTGCTTTCTGTTGGAGGGTGTGGTTACTGGGGCCAGGATAGGGGTTCTGGGGAAGGCGGTCGTTTTTTGGGGTGGGGGTGGATTCTGGGGGCATTGGTTTGGTTTTGGGGGCAAGGCGTGGTTTCTGTGGGAGGGTGTGGTTTCTGGGGCAGGGTGTGGTTTCTGGGGTGGATGTGGTTACTGGGGAAGGTGTAGTTTCTGGGGGTGGGTGTGGTTTCTGGGGGTGGGTGTGGTTTCTGTGGGATGGTGTGGTTTCTGTGGGAGGGTGTGGTTTCTGGGGGAGGGTGTGATTTCTTTGGAAGGGGGGGTTTTCTGGCGTTGGGTGAGGTTTCTGGGAGAAGGTGTGGTTTCTGGGGGAGGGTGTGGTTTCTGGGGGCAAGGGGGTGGTTTCTAGCGGCAGGGTGTGGATTCTGGTGTATGGGGAGGTTTACTGGGGGCAGGGGGTGCTTTTCTGGGGTAAGGTTCGGTTTCTTGGGTCAGGCATGTGGTTTCTGGGGGCCGGTATGGTTCCTTGGGGTGGAGGTGGTTTCTGGGGGTGGATGTGGTTTCTGGGGGAGGGTATGGTTTCTGGGGAAGGTTTTGGTTTCTGGAGGAGGGTGTGGTTTCTGGTGGATTGTGTGGTTTCTGGTGGAGGGTGTGGTTTCTGGGGGAGGGTGTGCTTTCTGGGGGGAGGGTGTGCTTTCTGTGGGAGGGTGTGGGTTTCTGGGGGTGGGTGTGGTTTCTGGGGGTGGGTGTGGTTTCTGGGCATGAGTGTGGTTTCTGGGGGAGGGTGTGGTTTCTGGGGGAGGGTGTGGTTTCTGGGAGTGGTGTGGTTTCTGGGGGAGGTTGTGGTTTCTGGGGGAGGGTGTGGTTTCGGGGGGTGGGTGTGGTTTCTGGGGCCAGGATATGGTTTCTGGGGGTGGTGTTCGTTTTTAGGGGAGGGTGTGGTTTCTGCTGGTAGAATGTCGTTTATGGGTGAGGGTGGGTTTCTGGGAGAGGGTCTATTTTCTGGGGAATGGTGTGGTTTCGGGGGAGGGTGTGGTTCAGGGGGAGTGTGTGCTTTCCGGGGGAGTGTGTGCTTTCTGGGGGAGGGTGTGTTTTCTGGGGTTGGGTGAGGTGTCTGGGAGAAGGTGTGTTTTCTGGGGGCGGGTGTGGTTTCTGGGGGAGGGTGTGGTTTCTGCGGATGGGTGTGCTTTCTGGTGGAGGGTGTGGTTTCTGGGGCCAGGATAGGGTTTCTGGTGGAGGCCGGTAGTTTTTAGGGGAGGGTATGGTTTCTGGTGGGAGGGTGTCGTTTGTGGGAGAGGGTGTGGTATGGGTGGGTGTGGTTTCTGGGGGAGGGGGTGGTTTATCGGGAAGGATGTCGTTTATGGGGAAGGGTGGGTTTCTAGGAGAGGGTGTGCTTTCTGGGGGAGGGTGTGGTTTCTGGGGGAGGGTGTGGTTTCTGGGGGAGGGTGTGGTTTCTGGGGGAGGGTGTGGTTTCTGGGGGAGGGTGTACTTTCTAGGGCAGGGTGTGTTTTTCTGGGGTTGGGTGAGGTGTCTGGGAGAAGTTGTGTTTTCTGGGTGCGGGTGTGGTTTCTGGGGGTGGTTGTGTTTTCTGGGGTTGGGTGAGGTGTCTGGGAGAAGGTGTGGTTTCTGGGGGAGGGTGTGGTTTCTGGGGCAAGGGGGTGGTTTCTAGCGGCAGGGTGTGGATTCTGGTGTATGGGGAGGTTACTGGGGGCAGGGGGTGCTTTCTGGGGTAAGGTTCGGTTTCTTGGGTCAGGCATGTGGTTTCTGGGGGCCGGTATGATTCCTTTGGGTGGAGGTGGTTTCTGGGGGTGGATGTGGTTTCTGGGGGAGGGTATGGTTTCTGGGGAAGGGTTTGGTTTCTGGAGGAGGGTGTGGTTTCTGGTGGATTGTGTGGTTTCTGGTGGAGGGTGTGGTTTCTGGGGGAGGGTGTGCTTTCTGGGGGAGGGTGTGCTTTCTCTGGCAGGGTGTGGTTTCTGGGGGTGGGTGTGGTTTCTGGGGGTGGGTGTGGTTTCTGGGCATGGGTGTGGTTTCTGGGGGAGGGTGTGGTTTCTGGGGGAGGGTGTGGTTTCTGGGAGTGGGTGTGGTTTCTGGGGGAGGTTGTGGTTTCTGGGGGAGGGTGTGGTTTCGGGGGGTGGGTGTGGTTTCTGGGGCCAGGATATGGTCTCTGGGGGTGGTGTTCGTTTTTAGGGGAGGGTGTGGTTTCTGCTGGTAGAATGTCGTTTATGGGTGAGGGTGGGTTTCTGGGAGAGGGTCTATTTTCTGGGGAATGGTGTGGTTTCGGGGGAGGGTGTGGTTTCAGGGGGAGTGTGTGCTTTCCGGGGGAGTGTGTGCTTTCTGGGGGAGGGTGTGTTTTCTGGGGTTGGGTGAGGTGTCTGGGAGAAGGTGTGTTTTCTGGGGGCGGGTGTGGTTTCTGGGGGAGGGTGTGGTTTCTGCGGATGGGTGTGCTTTCTGGTGGAGGGTGTGGTTTCTGGGGCCAGGATAGGGTTTCTGGTGGAGGCGGTAGTTTTTAGGGGAGGGTATGGTTTCTGGTGGGAGGGTGTCGTTTGTGGGAGAGGGTGTGGTATCTGGGGGTGGGTGTGGTTTCTGGGGGAGGGGGTGGTTTATCGGGAAGGATGTCGTTTATGGGGAAGGGTGGGTTTCTAGGAGAGGGTGTGCTTTCTGGGGGAGGGTGTGGTTTCTGGGGGAGGGTGTGGTTTCTGGGGGAGGCTGTGGTTTCTGGGGGAGGGTGTGGTTTCTGGGGGAGGGTGTACTTTCTAGGGCAGGGTGTGTTTTCTGGGGTTGGGTGAGGTGTCTGGGAGAAGTTGTGTTTTCTGGGTGCGGGTGTGGTTTCTGGGGGTGGTTGTGTTTTCTGGGGTTGGGTGAGGTGTCTGGGAGAAGGTGTGGTTTCTGGTGGAGGGTGTGGATTCTGGGGCCAGAATAGGGTTTGTGGTGGAGGCGGTAGTTTTTTAGGGGATGGTGTGGTTTCTGGTGGGAGGGTGTCGTTCCTGGGAGAGGGTGTGGATTCTGGGGGTGGGTGTGGTTTCTGGGGGAGGGGGTGGTTTCTCAGGAAGGATGTCATTTATGGGGAATGGTGGGTTTCTGGGAGAGGGTGTATTTTCTGGCGAGGGTGTGCTTTCTGGGGGAGGGTGTGTTTTCTGGGGATGGGTGAGGTTTCTGGGGGTGGGTGTGGTTTCTGGGGGAGGGTGTGCTTTCTTGGGGAGGGTGTGTTTTCTGGGGTTGGGTGAAGTGTCTGGGAGAAGTTGTGTTTTCTGGGGGCGGGTCTGGTTTCTGGGGGAGGTTGTGGTTTCTGGGGGTGGGTGTGGTTTCTAGGGGTAGGTGTGGTTTCTGGGGGTGGGGTTGGTTTCTGGGGGAGGGTGTGGTTTCTGGGGAAGGGTGTGGTTTCTGGGGGAGTCTGTGATTTCTGGGGGTGGGTGTGGTTTCTGCGGATGGGTGTGCTTTCTGGTGGAGGGTGTGGTTTCTGGGGCCAGGATAGGGGTTCTGGGGAAGGCGGTCGTTTTTAATGGAGGGGGTGATTCTGTGGGGAGTGGTTTGGTTTTGGGGGTAAAGCGTGGTTTCTGGCGGAGGGTGTGGTTTCTGGGGCAGGGTGTGGTTTCTGAGGTGGGTGTGGTTACTGGGGAAGGTGTGGTTTCTGGGGTGGGTGTGCTTCCCGGTGGGAGGGCGTCATTTCTGGGGGTGGGTGTGGTTTCTGGGGGAGGGGGTGGTTTCTCGGGGTGGGTGTTGTTTCCGGGCAAGGGTGTTGTTTACGGGCGAGGGTGTTGTTTCCGGGCGAGGGTGTGGTTTCCGGGCGAGGGTGTGGTTTCTGGGCGAGGGTGTGGTTTCCGGGCGAGGGTGTGGTTTCCGGGCGAGTGTGCGTTTACTGGCGTTGTGAGGTTTCTGAGAGAAGGTGTGTTTTCTGGGGGAGGGTGTGGTATCTGGGGGAGGGTGTGGTTTCTGGGGTAGGGTGTGGTTTCTGGTCGAGGGTGTGGTTTCTAGGGGCAGTGGGTGTATTCTGATGTACGGTGTGGTTTCTGGGGGTTTGGGGGTGGTTTCTGGGGGAGGGTTCGGTTTCTGGGGGAGGGTGTGGTTTCCGGGCAAGGGTGTGGTTTCCGGGCGAGGGTGTGGTTTCCGGGCGAGCGTGTGGTTTCCGGGCGAGGTGTGGTTTCCGGGCGAGGGTGCGTTTACTGGCATTGAGTGAGGTTTCTGGGAGAAGGTGTGTTTTCTGGGGGAGGGTGTGGTTTCTGGGTGCAGTGGGTGGTTTCTGGGGGCTGTGGTTGGTTTCTGGGGGAGGGTGTGGTTTCTGGGGGTGGGTGATATTTCTGGGGGAAGGTGATGTTTCTGTGGGTGGGTGTGGTTACTGGGGGAGGGTGTGGTTTCTGGGGGTGGGTGTGGTTTCTGGGAGTGGGTGTGGTTTCTGGGAGTGGGTGTGGTTTCTGGTGGAGGGTGTGGATTCTAGGGGGGGGTGTGGATTGTGGGGCAGGGTGTGGATTCTGGGGGAGGCTGTGGATTCTGGGGGAGGGTGTGGTTTCTGGGGGTGGGTGTGGTTTCTGGGGGAGGGTGTGGTTTCTGGGGGAGGGTGTGGTTTATGGGGGAGGGTGTGGTTTCTGGGGGAGGGTGTGGTTTCTGGGGGAGGGTGTGGTTTCTGGGGGAGGGTGAGGTTTCTGGGGGTGGGTGTGGTTTCTGGGGGTGGGTGTGGTTTCTGGGAGTGGGTGTGGTTTCTGGTGGAGGGTGTGGATTCTAGGGGTGGGTGTGGATTGTGGGGCAGTGTGTGGATTCCGGGGGAGGGTGTGGATTCCGGGGGAGGGTGTGGATTCTTGGGGAGGGTGTGGATTCTGGGGGAGGGTGTGTTTTCTGGGGGAGGGTGTGGTTTCTGGGGAGGGGCGGGTTTCTGTGTTAAAGGGTGGTTCCTGGGGGCGGGTGTGGTTTCTGGGGGAGGGTGCGGTTTCTGGGGGAGGGTGTGGTTTCTGGCAGAAGGGGTGGTTTGTTGGGGAGGGTATAGTTTTTGGGGGAGGTTGTGGTTTCTGGGGCAGAGTGTGGTTCCTGGGGACAGGGGACGTTTTCTGGGGTCAGGGGTGTGGTTTCTGCAGGAGGGTGTGTTTTCTCGGGCCAGGGTGTGGTTTCTGGATGAGGGGTTTGCTTTCAGGGGGAGGGTGTGTTTTTTGGGGGAGGGTGAGGTTTCGGGGGTGGGTGAGGTTTCCGGGGGCATTGTTTTGGTTTCTGGGGGAGGGTGTCGTTTCTGGGAGAGTGTGTGGTTTCCGGGGAAAGGCGTGTTTTCTGGGGGCAGGGGGTGGTTTCTGAGGGCAGGGGGTGGTTTCTGTGGGAGGGTGTGGTTTCTGGGTCTGGGTGTGGTTTCTGGGGGAGGGTGTGGTTTCGGGGGTGGGTGAGGTTTCCGGGGGCATTGTTTTGGTTTCTGGGGGAGGGTGTCGTTTCTGGGAGAGTGTGTGGTTTCCGGGGAAAGGCGTTTTTTCTGGGGGCAGGGGGTGGTTTCTGAGGGCAGGGGGTGGTTTCTGTGGGAGGGTGTGGTTTCTGGGTCTGGGTGTGGTTTCTGGGTCTGGGTGTGGTTTCTGGGGGAGGGTGTGGTTTCTGAGGGCAGGGGGTGGTTTCTGTGGGAGGGTGTGGTTTCTGGGTCTGGGTGTGGTTTCTGGGTCTGGGTGTGGTTTTTGGGGGAGGCTGTGGTTTCTGGGGGAGGGTGTGGTTTCTGGGGGTGGATGTGGTTTCTGGGGGAGGGTGTGGTTTCTGGGGGTGGATGTGGTTTCTGGGGGCAGGGTGTGGTTTCTGGGGGTGGGTGTGGTTTCTGGGGAAGGGTGTGGTTTCTTGGGGTTGGTGTGGTTTCCAGGGTCAGGATGTGGTTTCTGGGGGAGGGTGTGGTTTCTGTGGGAGGGTGTGGTTTCTGGGTCTGGGTGTGATTTTTGGGTCTGGTTGTGGTTTTTGGGGGAGGCTGTGGTTTCTGGGGGAGGGTGTGGTTTCTGGGGGAGGGTGTGGTTTCTGGGGGCAGGGCGTGGTGTCTGTGGGCAGAGGGTGGTTTCTGGGTGAAGGTATGGGTTCTGGGGGAGGGTGTGGTTTCTGTGGGAGGGTGTAGTTTCTGTGGGAGGGTGTGGTTACTGGGGGTGGGTGTGGTTTCTGGTGGTGGGTGTGGTTTCTGGGGCCAGGATGTGGTTTCTGGGGGATGGTGTAGTTTCTGGTGGTGGGTGTGCTTTCTGGGGAAGGGTGTGGTTTCTTGGGGTTGGTGTGGTTTCTAGGGTCAGGATGTGGTTTCTGGGGGAGGGGGTGGTTTCTGGGGGAGGGTGTGGTTTTTGGGGGAGGCTGTGGTTTCTGGGGGCAGGGGTGGTTTCTTGGGGAGGGGGAGGTTTCTTGGGGAGGGTGTGGTTTGTGGGGGCTGGGGTTTGTTTCTGGGGGAGGGGGTGGTTTCTGGGGGAGGGTGTGGTTTCTGGGGCCAGGATGTGGTTTTTGGGGGCAGGGTGTGGTCTCTAGGGGCAGGGTGTGGTTTCTGGGGGCAGGGGTTGGTTTCTTCGGGAGGGGGAGGTTTCTTGGGGAGGTTGTGGTTTGTGTGGGCTAGGGTTTTTTGCTGGGGGAGGGGGTGGTTTCTGGGGGAGCGCATGGTTTCTGGGGGAAGGTGTGGTTTCTGGGGGAAAGTGTGGTTCCTGGGGGAGGGTGTGGTTTCTCGGGAGGGTGTGGTTTCTGGGGTAGGGTGTGGTTTCTCGGGAAGGTGTGGTTTCTGGGGGTGGGTGTGGTTTCTGTGGGTGGGTGTGGATTCTGGTGGAGGGTGTGGTTTCTGGGGCCAGGATAGGGGTTCTGGGGAAGGCGGTCGTTTTTAAGGGAGGGGGGGATTCTGTGGGGAGTGGTTTGGTTTTGGGGGCAATGCATGGTTTCTGGGGGAGGGTGTGGTTTCTGGGGCAGTGTGTGTTTTCTGAGGTGGGTGTGGTTACTGGGGAAGGTGTGGTTTCTGGGGTGGGTGTGCTTCCCGGTGGGAGGGTGTCTTTTCTGGGTGTGGGTGTGGTTTCTGGGGGTGGGTTTGGTTTCTGGGGGAGGGTGTGGTTTCTCGGGGAGGATGTTGTTTATGGGGGAGGGTGTTGTTTCCGGGCGAGGGTGTGGTTTCCGGGCAAGGGAGTGGTTTCCGGGCGTGGGTGTTGTTTCCGGGCGAGGGTGTTGTTTCCGGGCGAGGGTGTGGTTTCCGGGCGAGGGTGTGGTTTCCAGGCGAGGGTGTGGTTTCCGGGCGAGGGTGTGGTCTCCGGGCGAGGGTGTGTTTACTGACGTTGAGTGAGGTTTCTGGGAGAAGGTGTGGTTTCTGGGTGAGGGTGTGGTTTCTGGGGTAGGGTGTGGTTTCTGGTCGAGGGTGTGGTTTCTGGTTGAGGGTGTGGTTTCTAGGGGCAGGGGGTGTATTCTGGTGTACGGTGAGGTTTCTGGGGGTTTGGGGGTGGTTTCTGGGGGAGGGTTCGGTTTCTGGGGGAGGGTGTGGTTTCTGGGGGTGGGTGTGGTTTCTGGGGGAGGGTGTGGATTCTGGGGGTGGGTGTGGATTCTGGGGGAGGGTGTGGATTCTGGGGGAGTGTGTGGTTTCTTGGGGAGGATGTGGTTTCTGGGGGAGGGTGTGGTTACTGGGGCAGGGTATTGTTTTTTGGGGGGGGGGGTGGTTTCAGGGGGAGGGTTTGGTTTCTGGGGGATGGTGTGGTTTCTGGGAAAGGGTGTGGTGTATGGGGAGGGTATGGTATCTGGGGGTGGTTGTGCTTTCTCGGGGAGGCTGTGATTTCTGGAGCAGGGTGTTGTTTCTGGGGCAGGGTGTTGTTTCTGAGGGAGGGGTGATTTCTGGGGGAGGGGTGGTTTCTGGGGGAGGGTCAGGGTTCTAGGGGCCGGGTGTGGTTTATGGGGAATGGTGTGGTTTCTGTGGGCAAGTGGTGGTTTCTGGGGGCATGTATTGGTTACTGGTGGCGGATGTAGGTTCTGGGAGCAGTGGGGTGGTTTCTGGGTGCAGTGGGTGGTTTCTGGGGGCTGTGGTTGGTTTCTGGGGGAGGGTGTGGTTTCTGGGGGAGGGTGATGTTTCTGGGGGAAGGTGATGTTTCTGGGGGAGGGTGTGGTTACTGGGGGAGGGTGTGGTTTCTGGGGGAGGGTGTGGTTTCTGGGGGTGGGTGTGGATTCTGGGGGAGGGTGTGGATTCTGGAGGAGGGTGTGGATTCTGGGGGAGGGTGTGGTTTCTGGGGGAGGGTGTGGTTTCTGGGGGAGGGTGTGGTTTCTGGGGGAGGGTGTGGTTTCTGGGGGAGGGTGTGGTTTCTGGGGGAGGATGTGGTTTCTGGGGCAGGGTATTGTTTTTTGGGGGTAGGAGCTGGTTTCTGGGGGAGGGTGTGGTTTCTGGGGCCAGGATGTGGATTCTGGGGGATGGTGTGGTTTTTTGGGCAGGGGGTGGTATCTGGGGTAGGGTGTGGCTTCCGGGGGCCGGGGGTGGTTTCTGGTGGTGTGTGTGGTTTCTGGGGAAGGGGTGATTTTTGGGGGCAGGGGATGGTTTCTGGGGGTGGGTGTGGTTTCTGGGGGAGGGGTGGTATTTGGGTGGAAGGGGGTGGTTTTGGGGGAGGGTGTGGTTTCAGAGGGTGGTTGTGTCTTCTGGGGGTGGGGGTGGTTACTGGGGGAGTGTATGGTTTCTGGTGGAGTGTGTGGTTTCTGTGGATGGATGTGGTTTCTGGGGGAGGGTGTGGTTTCTGGGGGTGAGTGTGGTTTCAGGGGGAGGTGGTGATTGCTAGGGGAGGATATCATTTCTGGGGGAGTGTGTGGTTTCTGGGGATGGGGTTGGTTTCTGGGGGAGGATGTGGTTTCTGGGGGTGAGTGTGGTTTCTTGGGCCAGGATAGGGTTTCTGGGGAGGCGGTCGTTTTTAGGGGAGGGTGTGGTTTCTGGTGGGAGGGTGTGGGTTCTGGGGGTGGGTGAGGTTTCTGGGGGAGGGTGTGGTTTCTGTGGGAGGGTGTGGTTTCTGGGGGAGGGTGTGGTTTTTGGGGGAGGGTGTGGTTTTTGGGGGAGTGTGTGGTTTTTGGGGGAGGGTGTGGATTTGTGGGAGGGTGTGGTTTCAGGGGGAGGGTGATGTTTCTTGTGCCAGGATGTGGTTTCTGGGGGCAAGGAGTGGTTTCTTCGGGATCGTGTGGTTTCTGGGGCCAGGATGTAGATTCTGGGGGATGGTGTGTTTTTTTGTGCAAGGGGTGGTTCCTGGGGTAGGTGTGGTTTCTGGGGGCCGGGGGTGCTGTCTGGGCGTGGGTGTGGTTTCTGGGGAAGGGGCGATTTTTGGGGGCAGGGGATGGTGTCTGGGGGTGGGTGTGGTTTCTGGGGGAGGGGTAGTTTTGGGGGAAGGGGGTGGTTTTTGGGGGAGGGTGTGGTTTCTGAGGGAGGTTGTGGTTTCTGGGGATGGGTGTGGTTTCTGGGGATGGGTGTGGTTTCTGGGGCAGGGTGTGGTTTCTGGGGGTGAGTGTGGTTTCTGGGAGAGGGGGTGGTTTCTAGGGTAGGATGTCATTTCTGGGGAGTGTGTGGTTTCTGGGGCAGTGTGTTGTTTCTGGGAATGGGTGTGGTTTCTGGGGAGGGTGTGGTTTCTGGGGGTGAGTGTGGTTTCTGGGGCCATGATAGGGTTTCTGGGGGAGGCGGTCGTTTTTAGGGGAGGGTGTGGTTTCTGGTGGGTGGGTGTGGTTTCTGGGGGTGAGTGTGGTTTCTGGGGCCATGATAGGGTTTCTGGGGGAGGCGGTCGTTTCTGGGGGAGGGTGTGGTTTCGGGGGTGGGTGTGGTTTCTGGAGGAGGGGGTGGTTTCTCGGGGAGGATGTCGTTTATGGGGGAGTGTGTGGTTTCTGGGGCAGTGTGTTGTTTCTGGGAATGGGTGTGGTTTCTGGGGGAGGGTGTGGTTTCTGGGGGTGAGTGTGGTTTCTGGGGCCACGATAGGGTTTCTGGGGGAGGCGGTCGTTTCTGGGGGAGGGTGTGGTTTCTGGGGGTGGGTGTGGTTTCTGGAGGAGGGGGTGGTTTCTCGGGGAGGATGTCGTTTATGGGGGAGGGTGGGTTTCTGGGAGAGGGTGTATTTTCTGGGGAATGGTGTGGTTTCTGGGGGCAGGTGTAGTTTCTGGGGGAGGGTGTGGTTTCTGGGGAGGGTGTGCTTTCTGGGGGAGGGTGTGCTTTCTGGGGGAGGGTGTGCTTTCTCGGGGAGGGTGTGATTTCTGGGGTTGGATGAGGTGTCTGGGAGAAGATGTGTTTTCTGGGGGGCGGGTGTGGTTTCTGGGGGAGGGTGTGGTGTCTGGGGTGGGTGTGGTTTCTAGGGGTAGGTGTGGTTTCTGTGGGTGGGGTTGGTTTCTGGGGGAGGGTGTGGTGTCTGGGGGTGGGTGTGGTTTCTAGGGGTAGGTGTGGTTTCTGGGGGTGGGGTTGGTTTCTGGGGGAGGGTGTGGTTTCTTGGGCCAGGATAGGGTTTCTGGGGAGGCGGTCGTTTTTAGGGGAGGGTGTGGTTTCTGGTGGGAGGGTGTCATTTCTGGGGGAGGGGGTGGTTTCTGGGGTGGGTGTGGTTTCTGGGGGAGGCGGTGGTTTCTCGGGGAGGATGTCGTTTATGGGGGAGGGTGTGGTTTCTGGGGGAGGGTGTATTTTACGGGGAATGGTGTGGTTTCCGGGCGAGGGTGTGGTTTCCGGGCGAGGGTGTGGTTTCCGGGCGAGGGTGTGGTGTCCGGGCGAGGGTGTGGTTTCTGGGGGAGGGTGTGGTTTCTGGGGGAGGGTGTGGTTTCTGGGGGAGGTTGTGGTTTCTGGGGGAGGTTGTGGTTTCTGGAGGTGGGTGTGGTTTCTGGGGGAGGGTGTGGTTTCTGGGGGAGGGTGTGGTTTCTGGGGGCGGGTGTGGTTTCTGGGGATGAGTGTGGTTTCTGGGGCCATGATAGGGTTTCTGGGGAGGCGGTCTTTTTTAGGGGAGGGTGTGGGTTCTGGTGGGAGGGTGTGGTTTCTGGGGGTTGGTGTGGTTTCTGGGGGTGGGTGTGGTTTCTGGGGGAGGGTGTGGTTTCTGGGGGTGGGTGTGGTTTCTGGGGGAGGGTGTGGATTCTGTGGGAGGTTGTGCTTTCTGGGGGAGGGTGTGCTTTGTGGGGCAGGGTGTGCTTTCTGGGGGCGGGTGTGCATTCTGGGGGAGAATGTGCATAACTGGGAGAGAATGTGCTTTCTGGGGGATGGTGTGCTTTCTGGGGGAGAGTGTGCTTTCTGAGGGTGGGTGCGCTTTCTGGGGGAGGGTGTGGTTTCTGGGGGAGGGTGTGGTTTCTGGGGGAGGGTGTGGTTTCCGGGCAAGGGTGTGGTTTCCGGGCGAGGGTGTGGTTTCCGGGCGAGCGTGTGGTTTCCGGGCGAGGTGTGGTTTCCGGGCGAGGGTGCGTTTACTGGCATTGAGTGAGGTTTCTGGGAGAAGGTGTGTTTTCTGGGGGAGGGTGTGGTTTCTGGGTGCAGTGGGTGGTTTCTGGGGGCTGTGGTTGGTTTCTGGGGGAGGGTGTGGTTCTGGGGGTGGGTGATATTTCTGGGGGAAGGTGATGTTTCTGTGGGTGGGTGTGGTTACTGGGGGAGGGTGTGGTTTCTGGGGGTGGGTGTGGTTTCTGGGAGTGGGTGTGGTTTCTGGGAGTGGGTGTGGTTTCTGGTGGAGGGTGTGGATTCTAGGGGGGGGTGTGGATTGTGGGGCAGGGTGTGGATTCTGGGGGAGGCTGTGGATTCTGGGGGAGGGTGTGTATTCTGTGCGAGGGGGTGGATTCTGGGGGAGGGTGTGTTTTCTGGGGGAGGGTGTGGTTTCTGGGGGTGGGTGTGGTTTCTGGGGGAGGGTGTGGTTTCTGGGGAGGGTGTGGTTTATGGGGGAGGGTGTGGTTTCTGGGGGAGGGTGTGGTTTCTGGGGGAGGGTGTGGTTTCTGGGGGAGGGTGAGGTTTCTGGGGGTGGGTGTGGTTTCTGGGGGTGGGTGTGGTTTCTGGGAGTGGGTGTGGTTTCTGGTGGAGGGTGTGGATTCTAGGGTTGGGTGTGGATTGTGGGGCAGTGTGTGGATTCCGGGGGAGGGTGTGGATTCCGGGGGAGGGTGTGGATTCTTGGGAGGGTGTGGATTCTGGGGGAGGGTGTGTTTTCTGGTGGAGGGTGTGGTTTCTGGGGAGGGGCGGGTTTCTGTGTTAAAGGGTGGTTCCTGGGGGCGGGTGTGGTTTCTGGGGGAGGGTGCGGTTTCTGGGGGAGGGTGTGGTTTCTGGCATTCTGGCAGAAGGGGTGGTTTGTTGGGGAGGGTATAGTTTTTGGGGGAGGTTGTGGTTTCTGGGGCAGAGTGTGGTTCCTGGGGACAGGGGACGTTTTCTGGGGTCAGGGGTGTGGTTTCTGCGGGAGGGTGTGTTTTCTCGGGCCAGGGTGTGGTTTCTGGATGAGGGGTTTGCTTTCAGGGGGAGGGTGTGTTTTTTGGGGGAGGGTGAGGTTTCGGGGGTGGGTGAGGTTTCCGGGGGCATTGTTTTGGTTTCTGGGGGAGGGTGTCGTTTCTGGGAGAGTGTGTGGTTTCCGGGGAAAGGCGTGTTTTCTGGGGGCAGGGGGTGGTTTCTGAGGGCAGGGGGTGGTTTCTGTGGGAGGGTGTGGTTTCTGGGTCTGGGTGTGGTTTCTGGGTCTGGGTGTGGTTTCTGGGGGAGGGTGTGGTTTCTGAGGGCAGGGGGTGGTTTCTGTGGGAGGGTGTGGTTTCTGGGTCTGGGTGTGGTTTCTGGGTCTGGGTGTGGTTTTTGGGGGAGGCTGTGGTTTCTGGGGGAGGGTGTGGTTTCTGGGGGTGGATGTGGTTTCTGGGGGAGGGTGTGGTTTCTGGGGGTGGATGTGGTTTCTGGGGGCAGGGTGTGGTTTCTGGGGGTGGGTGTGGTTTCTGGGGAAGGGTGTGGTTTCTTGGGGTTGGTGTGGTTTCTAGGGTCAGGATGTGGTTTCTGGGGGAGGGTGTGGTTTCTGTGGGAGGGTGTGGTTTCTGGGTCTGGGTGTGATTTTTGGGTCTGGTTGTGGTTTTTGGGGGAGGCTGTGGTTTCTGGGGGAAGCTGTGGTTTCTAGAGGAGGCGGTGGTTTCTGGGGGAGGGTGTGGTTTCTGGGGAAGGGTGTGGTTTCTGGGGGAGGGTGTGGTTTCTGGGGGAGGGTGTGGTTTCTGGGGGCGGGTGTGGTTTCTGGAGGAGGGTGTGGTTTCTGGGGGCAGGGGGTGGTTTTGTGGGGAGGGGGTGGTTTGTGGGGGCTGGGGTTTGTTTCTGGGGGAGGGTTTGGTTTCTGGGGGGGGGTTGATGGTTTCTGGGGGAGGGTGTGGTTTGTGGGGCCAGCATGTGGTTTTCGAGGGCAGGGTATGGTGTCTGGGGGAAGGAATGGTTTCTCGGGGAAAGTGTGGTTTCTGGGGGAGGGTGTGGTTTCTGAGGGAGGGTGAAGTTTCTGGGCCAGGGTGTGGTATCTGGGGTAGGGTGTGGTTTCTGGGAATGGGTGTGGTTTCTGGGGCCAGGATGTGGTTTCTAGGGGCAGGGGGTGGTTTCTGGGAGAGGGTGAGGTTTCTGGGGGATAGTGTGGTTTCTGGGGGCAGTGGGTGGTTTCTGGGAGTGGGCGTGGTTTCTGGTGCCAGGGTGTGATTTGTGAGGGCAGTGGTTTGTTTCTGGGGGTATGGGGTGGTTTCTGGGGGAGGGTGTGGTTTCTGGGGCCAGTATGTGGTTTCTGGGGGCAGGGGGTGGTGTCTGTGGGCAGAGGGTGGTTTCTGGGTGAAGGTATGGGTTCTGGGGGAGGGTGTGGTTTCTGTGGGAGGGTGTAGTTTCTGTGGGAGGGTGTGGTTACTGGGGGTGGGTGTGGTTTCTGGTGGTGGGTGTGGTTTCTGGGGCCAGGATGTGGTTTCTGGGGGATGGTGTAGTTTCTGGTGGTGGGTGTGCTTTCTGGGGAAGGGTGTGGTTTCTTGGGGTTGGTGTGGTTTCTAGGGTCAGGATGTGGTTTCTGGGGGAGGGGGGTGGTTTCTGGGGGAGGGTGTGGTTTTTGGGGGAGGCTGTGGTTTCTGGGGGCAGGGGTGGTTTCTTGGGGAGGGGGAGGTTTCTTGGGGAGGGTGTGGTTTGTGGGGGCTGGGGTTTGTTTCTGGGGGAGGGGGTGGTTTCTGGGGGAGGGTGTGGTTTCTGGGGCCAGGATGTGGTTTTTGGGGGCAGGGTGTGGTCTCTAGGGGCAGGGTGTGGTTTCTGGGGGCAGGGGTTGGTTTCTTCGGGAGGGGTAGGTTTCTTGGGGAGGTTGTGGTTTGTGTGGGCTAGGGTTTGTTGCTGGGGGAGGGGGTGGTTTCTGGGGGAGCGCATGGTTTCTGGGGGAAGGTGTGGTTTCTGGGGGAAAGTGTGGTTCCTGGGGGAGGGTGTGGTTTCTCGGGAGGGTGTGGTTTCTGGGGTAGGGTGTGGTTTCTCGGGAAGGTGTGGTTTCTGGGGGTGGGTGTGGTTTCTGTGGGTGGGTGTGGATTCTGGTGGAGGGTGTGGTTTCTGGGGCCAGGATAGGGGTTCTGGGGAAGGCGGTCGTTTTTAAGGGAGGGGGGGATTCTGTGGGGAGTGGTTTGGTTTTGGGGGCAATGCATGGTTTCTGGGGGAGGGTGTGGTTTCTGGGGCAGTGTGTGTTTTCTGAGGTGGGTGTGGTTACTGGGGAAGGTGTGGTTTCTGGGGTGGGTGTGCTTCCCGGTGGGAGGGTGTCTTTTCTGGGTGTGGGTGTGGTTTCTGGGGGTGGGTTTGGTTTCTGGGGGAGGGTGTGGTTTCTCGGGGAGGATGTTGTTTATGGGGGAGGGTGTTGTTTCCGGGCGAGGGTGTGGTTTCCGGGCAAGGGAGTGGTTTCCGGGCGTGGGTGTTGTTTCCGGGCGAGGGTGTTGTTTCCGGGCGAGGGTGTGGTTTCCGGGCGAGGGTGTGGTTTCCGGGCGAGGGTGTGGTTTCCGGGCGAGGGTGTGGTCTCCTGGCGAGGGTGTGTTTTCCGGGCGAGGGTGTGGTTTCCGGGCGAGGGTGTGTTTACTGACGTTGAGTGAGGTTTCTGGGGTAGGGTGTGGTTTCTGGGTGAGGGTGTGGTTTCTGGGGTAGGGTGTGGTTTCTGGTCGAGGGTGTGGTTTCTGGTTGAGGGTGTGGTTTCTAGGGGCAGGGGGTGTATTCTGGTGTACGGTGAGGTTTCTGGGGGTTTGGGGGTGGTTTCTGGGGGAGGGTTCGGTTTCTGGGGGAGGGTGTGGTTTCTGGGGGTGGGTGTGGTTTCTGGGGGAGGGTGTGGATTCTGGGGGTGGGTGTGGATTCTGGGGGAGGGTGTGGATTCTGGGGGAGGGTGTGGTTTCTTGGGGAGGATGTGGTTTCTGGGGGAGGGTGTGGTTACTGGGGCAGGGTATTGTTTTTTGGGGGAGGGGTGGTTTCTGGGGGAGGGTTTGGTTTCTGGGGGATGGTGTGGTTTCTGGGAAAGGGTGTGGTGTATGGGGAGGGTATGGTATCTGGGGGTGGTTGTGCTTTCTCGGGGAGGCTGTGATTTCTGGAGCAGGGTGTTGTTTCTGGGGCAGGGTGTTGTTTCTGAGGGAGGGGTGATTTCTGGGGGAGGGGTGGTTTCTGGGGGAGGGTCAGGGTTCTAGGGGCCGGGTGTGGTTTATGGGGAATGGTGTGGTTTCTGTGGGCAAGTGGTGGTTTCTGGGGGCATGTGTTGGTTACTGGTGGCGGATGTAGGTTCTGGGAGCAGTGGGGTGGTTTCTGGGTGCAGTGGGTGGTTTCTGGGGGCTGTGGTTGGTTTCTGGGGGAGGGTGTGGTTTCTGGCGGAGGGTGATGTTTCTGGGGGAAGGTGATGTTTCTGGGGGAGGGTGTGGTTACTGGGGGAGGGTGTGGTTTCTGAGGGAGGGTGTGGTTTCTGGGGGTGGGTGTGGATTCTGGGGGAGGGTGTGGATTCTGGAGGAGGGTGTGGATTCTGGGGGAGGGTGTGGTTTCTGGGGGAGGGTGTGGTTTCTGGGGGAGGGTGTGGTTTCTGGGGGAGGGTGTGGTTTCTGGGGGAGGGTGTGGTTTCTGGGGGAGGATGTGGTTTCTGGGGCAGGGTATTGTTTTTTGGGGGTAGGAGCTGGTTTCTGGGGGAGGGTGTGGTTTTTGGGGCCAGGATGTGGATTCTGGGGGATGGTGTGGTTTTTTGGGCAGGGGGTGGTATCTGGGGTAGGGTGTGGCTTCCGGGGGCCGGGGGTGGTTTCTGGTGGTGTGTGTGGTTTCTGGGGAAGGGGTGATTTTTGGGGGCAGGGGATGGTTTCTGGGGGTGGGTGTGGTTTCTGGGGGAGGGGTGGTATTTGGGTGGAAGGGGGTGGTTTTGGGGGAGGGTGTGGTTTCAGAGGGTGGTTGTGTCTTCTGGGGGTGGGGGTGGTTACTGGGGGAGTGTATGGTTTCTGGTGGAGTGTGTGGTTTCTGTGGATGGATGTGGTTTCTGGGGGAGGGTGTGGTTTCTGGGGGTGAGTGTGGTTTCAGGGGGAGGTGGTGATTGCTAGGAGAGGATATCATTTCTGGGGGAGTGTGTGGTTTCTGGGGATGGGGTTGGTTTCTGGGGGAGGATGTGGTTTCTGGGGGTGAGTGTGGTTTCTTGGGCCAGGATAGGGTTTCTGGGGAGGCGGTCGTTTTTAGGGGAGGGTGTGGTTTCTGGTGGGAGGGTGTGGGTTCTGGGGGTGGGTGAGGTTTCTGGGGGAGGGTGTGGTTTCTGTGGGAGGGTGTGGTTTCTGGGGGAGGGTGTGGTTTTTGGGGGAGGGTGTGGTTTTTGGGGGAGTGTGTGGTTTTTGGGGGAGGGTGTGGATTTGTGGGAGGGTGTGGTTTCAGGGGGAGGGTGATGTTTCTTGTGCCAGGATGTGGTTTCTGGGGGCAAGGAGTGGTTTCTTCGGGATCGTGTGGTTTCTGGGGCCAGGATGTAGATTCTGGGGGATGGTGTGTTTTTTTGTGCAAGGGGTGGTTCCTGGGGTAGGTGTGGTTTCTGGGGGCCGGGGGTGCTGTCTGGGCGTGGGTGTGGTTTCTGGGGAAGGGGCGATTTTTGGGGGCAGGGGATGGTGTCTGGGGGTGGGTGTGGTTTCTGGGGGAGGGGTAGTTTTGGGGGAAGGGGGTGGTTTTTGGGGGAGGGTGTGGTTTCTGAGGGAGGTTGTGGTTTCTGGGGATGGGTGTGGTTTCTGGGGCAGGGTGTGGTTTCTGGGGGTGAGTGTGGTTTCTGGGAGAGGGGGTGGTTTCTAGGGTAGGATGTCATTTCTGGGGGAGTGTGTGGTTTCTGGGGCAGTGTGTTGTTTCTGGGAATGGGTGTGGTTTCTGGGGGAGGGTGTGGTTTCTGGGGGTGAGTGTGGTTTCTGGGGCCATGATAGGGTTTCTGGGGGAGGCGGTCGTTTTTAGGGGAGGGTGTGGTTTCTGGTGGGTGGGTGTCGTTTCTGGGGGAGGGTGTGGTTTCTGGGGGTGGGTGTGGTTTCTGGAGGAGGGGGTGGTTTCTCGGGGAGGATGTCGTTTATGGGGGAGGGTGGGTTTCTGGGAGAGGGTGTATTTTCTGGGGAATGGTGTGGTTTCTGGGGGCAGGTGTAGTTTCTGGGGGAGGGTGTGGTTTCTGGGGGAGGGTGTGCTTTCTGGGGGAGGGTGTGCTTTCTGGGGGAGGGTGTGCTTTCTCGGGGAGGGTGTGATTTCTGGGGTTGGATGAGGTGTCTGGGAGAAGATGTGTTTTCTGGGGGGCGGGTGTGGTTTCTGGGGGAGGGTGTGGTGTCTGGGGGTGGGTGTGGTTTCTAGGGGTAGGTGTGGTTTCTGTGGGTGGGGTTGGTTTCTGGGGGAGGGTGTGGTGTCTGGGGGTGGGTGTGGTTTCTAGGGGTAGTTGTGGTTTCTGGGGGTGGGGTTGGTTTCTGGGGGAGGGTGTGGTTTCTTGGGCCAGGATAGGGTTTCTGGGGAGGCGGTCGTTTTTAGGGGAGGGTGTGGTTTCTGGTGGGAGGGTGTCATTTCTGGGGGAGGGGGTGGTTTCTGGGGGTGGGTGTGGTTTCTGGGGGAGGCGGTGGTTTCTCGGGGAGGATGTCGTTTATGGGGGAGGGTGTGGTTTCTGGGGGAGGGTGTATTTTACGGGGAATGGTGTGGTTTCCGGGCGAGGGTGTGGTTTCCGGGCGAGGGTGTGGTTTCCGGGCGAGGGTGTGGTGTCCGGGCGAGGGTGTGGTTTCTGGGGGAGGGTGTGGTTTCTGGGGGAGGGTGTGGTTTCTGGGGGAGGTTGTGGTTTCTGGGGGAGGTTGTGGTTTCTGGAGGTGGGTGTGGTTTCTGGGGGAGGGTGTGGTTTCTGGGGGAGGGTGTGGTTTCTGGGGCGGGTGTGGTTTCTGGGGATGAGTGTGGTTTCTGGGGCCATGATAGGGTTTCTGGGGAGGCGGTCTTTTTTAGGGGAGGGTGTGGGTTCTGGTGGGAGGGTGTGGTTTCTGGGGGTTGGTGTGGTTTCTGGGGGTGGGTGTGGTTTCTGGGGGAGGGTGTGGTTTCTGGGGGTGGGTGTGGTTTCTGGGGGAGGGTGTGGATTCTGTGGGAGGTTGTGCTTTCTGGGGGAGGGTGTGCTTTGTGGGGCAGGGTGTGCTTTCTGGGGGAGGGTGTGCATTCTGGGGGAGAATGTGCATAACTGGGAGAGAATGTGCTTTCTGGGGGATGGTGTGCTTTCTGGGGGAGAGTGTGCTTTCTGAGGGTGGGTGCGCTTTCTGGGGGAGGGTGTGGTTTCTGGGGGAGGGTGTGGTTTCTGGGGGAGGGTGTGGTTTCTGGGGGAGGGTGTGGTTTCTGGGGGAGGGTGTGGTTTCTGGGGGAGGGTGTGGTTTCTGGGGGAGGGTGTGGTTTCTGCGGATGGATGTGCTTTCTGTTGGAGGGTGTGGTTACTGGGGCCAGGATAGGGGTTCTGGGGTAGGCGGTCGTTTTTTGGGGTGGGGGTGGATTCTGGGGGCATTGGTTTGGTTTTGGGGGCAAGGCGTGGTTTCTGTGGGAGGGTGTGGTTTCTGGGGCAGGGTGTGGTTTCTGGGGTGTATGTGGTTACTGGGGAAGGTGTAGTTTCTGGGGGTGGGTGTGGTTTCTGGGGGAGGGTGGTGGTTTCTGGGGGAGGGTGTGGTTTCTGGGGGAGGGTGTGGTTTCTGCGGATGGATGTGCTTTCTGTTGGAGGGTGTGGTTACTGGGGCCAGGATAGGGGTTCTGGGGAAGGCGGTCGTTTTTTGGGGTGGGGGTGGATTCTGGGGGCATTGGTTTGGTTTTCGGGGCAATGCGTGGTTTCTGTGGGAGGGTGTGGTTTCTGGGGCAGGGTGTGGTTTCTGGGGTGGATGTGGTTACTGGGGAAGGTGTAGTTTCTGGGGGTGGGTGTGGTTTCTGGGCGTGGGTGTGGTTTCTGTGGGATGGTGTGGTTTCTGTGGGAGGGTGTGGTTTCTGGGGGAGGGTGTGATTTCTTTGGAAGGGGGGGTTTTCTGGCGTTGGGTGAGGTTTCTGGGAGAAGGTGTGGTTTCTGGGGGAGGGTGTGGTTTCTGGGGCAAGGGGGTGGTTTCTAGCGGCAGGGTGTGGATTCTGGTGTATGGGGAGGTTACTGGGGGCAGGGGGTGCTTTCTGGGGTAAGGTTCGGTTTCTTGGGTCAGGCGTGTGGTTTCTGGGGGCCGGTATGGTTCCTTGGGGTGGAGGTGGTTTCTGGGGGTGGATGTGGTTTCTGGGGGTGGGTATGGTTTCTGGGGAAGGGTTTGGTTTCTGGAGGAGGGTGTGGTTTCTGGTGGATTGTGTGGTTTCTGGTGGAGGGTGTGGTTTCTGGGGGAGGGTGTGCTTTCTGGGGGAGGGTGTGCTTTCTGTGGGAGGGTGTGGTTTCTGGGGGTGGGTGTCGTTTCTGGGGGAGGGGTGTGGTTTCTGGGGGTGGGTGTGGTTTCTGGGGGAGGGTGTGGTTTCTGGGGGTGGGTGTGGTTTCTGGAGGAGGGGGTGGTTTCTCGGGGAGAATGTCGTTTATGGGGGAGGGTGGGTTTTTGGGAGAGGGTGTATTTTCTGGGGAATGGTGTGGTTTCTGGGGCAGGTGTAGTTTCTGGGGGAGGGTGTGGTTTCTGGGGAGGGTGTGCTTTCTGGGGGAGGGTGTGCTTTCTGGGGGAGGGTGTGCTTTCTGGGGGAGGGTGTGATTTCTGGGGTTGGATGAGGTGTCTCGGAGAAGATGTGTTTTCTGGGGGTGGTGTGGTTTCTGGGGGAGGGTGTGGTTTCTGGGGGTGGGTGTGGCTCCTAGGGGTAGGTGTGGTTTCTGGGGGTGGGGTTGGTTTCTGGGGGAGGGTGTGGTTTCTTGGGCCCAGGATAGGGTTTCTGGGGAGGCAGTCATTTTTAGGGGAGGGTGTGGTTTCTGGTGGGAGGGTGTCATTTCTGGGGGAGGGGGTGGTTTCTGGGGGTGGGTGTGGTTTCTGGGGGAGGCGGTGGTTTCTCGGGGAGGATGTCGTTTATGGGGGAGGGTGTGGTTTCTCGGGGAGGGTGTATTTTACGGGGAATGGTGTGGTTTCTGGGCGAGGGTGTGGTTTCCGGGCGAGGGTGTGGTTTCCGGGCGAGGGTGTGGTTTCTGGGCGAGGTGTGGTGTCCGGGCGAGGGTGTGGTTTCTGGGGTAGGGTGTGGTTTCTGGGGAGGGTGTGGTTTCTGGGGGAGGGTGTGGTTTCTGGGGGAGGTTGTGGTTTCTGGGGTGGGTGTGGTTTCTGGGGGAGGGTGTGGTTTCTGGGGGAGGGTGTGGTTTCTGGGGGCGGGTGTGGTTTCTGGGGATGAGTGTGGTTTCTGGGGCCATGATAGGGTTTCTGGGGAGGCGGTCTATTTTAGGGGTGGGTGTGAGTTCTGGTGGGAGGGTGTGGTTTCTGGGGGTGGGTGTGGTTTCTCGGGGTGGGTGTGGTTTCTGGGGGAGGGTGTGGTTTCTGGGGGTGGGTGTGGTTTCTGGGGGAGGGTGTGGATTCTGTGGGAGGTTGTGCTTTCTGGGGGAGGGTGTGCTTTGTGGGGCTGGGTGTGCTTTCTGGGGGAGGGTGTGCATTCTGGGGGAGAATGTGCATAACTGGGGGAGAATGTGCTTTCTGGGGGATGGTGTGCTTTCTGGGGGAGGGTGTGCTTTCTGAGGGTGGGTGCGCTTTCTGGGGGAGGGTGTGGTTTCTGGGGGAGGGTGTGGTTTCTGGGGCAGGGTGTGGTTTCTGGGGTGTATGTGGTTACTGGGGAAGGTGTAGTTTCTGGGGGTGGGTGTGGTTTCTGGGGGAGGGTGTGCTTTCTGGGGGAGGGTGTGCTTTCTGAGGGTGGGTGCGCTTTCTGGGGGAGGGTGTGGTTTCTGGGGGAGGGTGTGGTTTCTGGGGGAGGGTGTGGTTTCTGGGGGAGGGTGTGGTTTATGCGGATGGATGTGCTTTCTGTTGGAGGGTGTGCTTACTGGGGCCAGGATAGGGGTTCTGGGGAAGGTGGTCGTTTTTTGGGGTGGGGGTGGTTTCTGGGGGCATTGGTTTGGTTTTGGGGGCAAGGCGTGGTTTCTGTGGGAGGGTGTGGTTTCTGGGGCAGCGTGTTGTTTCTGGGGTGTATGTGGTTACTGGGGAAGGTGCAGTTTCTGGGGTAGGTGTGGTTTCTGGGGGAGGGTGTGGTTTCTGGGGAGGGTGTGGTTTCTGGGGGAGGGTGTGGTTTCTGGGGGAGGGTGTGGTTTCTGCGGATGGATGTGCTTTCTGTTGGAGGGGGTGGTTACTGGGGCCAGGATAGGGGTTCTGGGGAAGGCTGTCGTTTTTTGGGGTGGGGGTGGATTCTGGGGGCATTGGTTTGGTTTTGGGGGCAAGGCGTGGTTTCTGTGGGAGGGTGTGGTTTCTGGGGGCAGGGTGTGGTTTCTGGGGTGGATGTGGTTACTGGGGAAGGTGTAGTTTCTGGGGGTGGGTGTGGTTTCTGGGGATGGGTGTGGTTTCTGTGGGATGTTGTGGTTTATGTGGGAGGGTGTGGTTTCTGGGGGAGGGTGTGATTTCTGGGGAAGGGGGGGTTTTCTGGCGTTGGGTGAGGTTTCTGGGAGAAGGTGTGGTTTCTGGGGGAGGGTGTGGTTTCTGGGGCAAGGGGTGGTTTCTAGCGGCAGGGTGTGGATTCTGGTGTATGGGGAGGTTACTGGGGGCAGGGGGTGCTTTCTGGGGTAAGGTTCGGTTTCTTGGGTCAGGCGTGTGGTTTCTGGGGCCGGTATGGTTCCTTGGGGTGGAGGTGGTTTCTGGGGGTGGATGTGGTTTCTGGGGGAGGGTATGGTTTCTGGGGAAGGGTTTGGTTTCTGGAGGAGGGTGTGGTTTCTGGTGGATTGTGTGGTTTCTGGTGGAGGGTGTGGTTTCTGGGGGAGGGTGTGCTTTCTGGGGGAGGGTGTGCTTTCTGTGGGAGGGTGTGGTTTCTGGGGGTGGGTGTCGTTTCTGGGGGAGGGTGTGGTTTCTGGGGGTGGGTGTGGTTTCTGGGGGAGGGTGTGGTTTCTGGGGAGGGTGTGGTTTCTGGGGGCAGGTGTAGTTTCTGGGGGAGGGTGTGGTTTCTGGGGGAGGGTGTGCTTTCTGGGGGAGGGTGTGCTTTCTGGGGGAGGGTGTGCTTTCTGGGGGTGGGTGTGATTTCTAGGGGTAGGTGTGGTTTCTGTGGGTGGGGTTGGTTTCTGGGGGAGGGTGTGGTTTCTTGGGCCAGGATAGGGTTTCTGGGGAGGCAGTCATTTTTAGGGGAGGGTGTGGTTTCTGGTGGGAGGGTGTCATTTCTGGGGAGGGGGTGGTTTCTGGAGGTGGGTGTGGTTTCTGGGGGAGGCGGTGGTTTCTCGGGGAGGATGTCGTTTATGGGGGAGGGTGTGGTTTCTGGGGGAGGGTGTATTTTACGGGGAATGGTGTGGTTTCTTGGCGAGGGTGTGGTTTCCGGGCGAGGGTGTGGTTTCCGGGCGAGGGTGTGGTGTCCGGGCGAGGGTGTGGTTTCTGGGGTAGGGTGTGGTTTCTGGGGGAGGGTGTGGTTTCTGGGGGAGGTTGTGGTTTCTGGGGGTGGTTGTGGTTTCTGGGGGAGGGTGTGGTTTCTGGGGGAGGGTGTGGTTTCTGGGGGCGGGTGTGGTTTCTGGGGATGAGTGTGGTTTCTGGGGCCATGATAGGGTTTCTGGGGAGGCGGTCTTTTTTAGGGGAGGGTGTGGGTTCTGGTGGGAGGGTGTGGTTTCTGGGGGTGGGTGTGGTTTCTGGGGTTGGGTGTGGTTTCTGGGGGTGGGTGTGGTTTCTGGGGGAGGGTGTGGATTCTGTGGGAGGTTGTGCTTTCTGGGGGAGGGTGTGCTTTGTGGGGCAGGGTGTGCTTTCTGGGGGAGGGTGTGCATTCTGGGGGAGAATGTGCATAACTGGGGGAGAATGTGCTTTCTGGGGGATGGTGTGCTTTCTGGGGGAGGGTGTGCTTTCTGGGGGAGGGTGTGCTTTCTGAGGGTGGGTGCGCTCTCTGGGGGAGGGTGTGGTTTCTGGGGGAGGGTGTGGTTTCTGGGGGTGTGTGTGGTTTCTGTGGGAGGGTGTGGTTTCTGGGGTGTATGTGGTTACTGGGGAAGGTGTAGTTTCTGGGGGTGGGTGTGGTTTCTGGGGGTGTGTGTGGTTTCTGTGGGAGGGTGTGGTTTCTGGGGGAGGGTGTGATTTGTTGCGAAGGGGGGTTTTCTGGCGTTGGGTGAGGTTTCTGGGAGAAGGTGTGGTTTCTAGCGGCAGGGTGTGGATTCTGGTGTATGGGGAGGTTACTGGGGGCAGGGGGTGCTTTCTGGGGTAAGGTTCGGTTTCTTGGGTCAGGCGTGTGGTTTCTGGGGACCGGTATGGTTCCTTGGGGTGGAGGTGGTTTCTGGGGGTGGATGTGGTTTCTGGGGGAGGGTATGGTTTCTGGGGAAGGGTTTGGTTTCTGGAGGAGGGTGTGGTTTCTGGTGGATTGTGTGGTTTCTGGTGGAGGGTGTGGTTTCTGGGGGAGGGTGTGCTTTCTGGGGGAGGGTGTGCTTTCTGTGGGAGGGTGTGGTTTCTGGGGGAGGGTGTGGTTTCTGGGGGAGGGTGTGATTTCTGGGGAATGGTGTGGTTTCTGGGGGTGAGTGCGGTTTCTGGGACCAGGATAGGGTTTCTGGGGGAGGCTGTTGTTTTTAGGGGTGGTTGTGGTTTCTGGTGGGAGGGTGTCGTTTATGGAAAAGTGTGTGATTTCTGGGGGTTGGTGTGGTTTCTGGGGGTTGGTGTGGTTACTGGGGGAGGGGGTTGTTTGTCGGGGAGGATGTCATTTATGGGGGAGGGTGTGGTGTCTGGGGGAGGGTGTATTTTCTGGGGAATGTTGTGATTTCATGACGAGGGAGTGGTTTCTGGGGAAGTGTGTGGTTTCTGGGGCAGGGTGTGCATTCTGGGGGAAGGTGTGCTTTCTGGGGGAGGGTGTGTTTTCTGGGGTTTGTTGAGGTGTCTGAGAGAAGGTGTGTATTCTGGGGGTGGGTGTGGTTTCTGGGCATGGGTGTGGTTTCTGGGGGAGGGTTTGGTTTCTGGGGGAGGGTGTGGTTTCTGGGAGTTGGTGTGGTTTCTGGGGGAGGTTGTGGTTTCTGGGGGAGGATGTGGTTTCGGGGGGTGGGTGTGGTTTCTGGGGGAGGGTGTGGTTTCTGGGGGAGGGTATGGTTTCTGGGGAAGGTGTGGTTTCTGGGGGAGGGTGTGGTTTCTGCGGAGGGGTGTGCTTTCTGGTGGAGGGTGTGGTTACTGGAGCCAGAATAGGGGTTCTGGGGAAGGCGGTCGTTTTTAGGGGAGGAGGTGGATTCTGGCGGCATTGGTTTGGTTTTGGGGGCAAGGCGTGGTTTCTGTGGGAGGATGTGGTTTCTGGGGCAGGGTGTGGTTTCTGGGGCAGGGTGTGGTTTCTGGGGGAGGGTGTGGTATCTGGGGGAGTGTGTGGTTTCTGGGGGAGGGTGTGGCTTCTGGGGGAGGGTGTGGTTTCTTGGGGAGGGTGTGATTTCTGGGGGAGAGTGTGTTTTCTGCCGTTGGGTGAGGTTTCTGGGAGAAGTTGTGGTTTCTGGGGGAGGGTCTTTTTTCTGGGGCAAGGGGGTGGTTTCTAGCGGCAGGGTGTGGATTCTGGTGCATGGTGAGGTTTCTGGGAGTAGGGGGTCGTTTCTGGGGTAAGGTTCGGTTTCTGGGGTCTGGGGTGTGGTTTCTGGGGGACGGTGTGGTTTCTGGGGGTGGATGTGGTTTCTGGGGGAGGGTTTGGTTTCTGGGGGAGGGTGTGGTTTCTGGGGGAGGGTGTGGTTTCTGGGGGAGGGTGTGGTTTCTGGGGGAGGGTGTGGTTTCTGGGGGAGGGTGTGGTTTCTGGGGGAGGGTGTGGATTCTGGGGGAGGGTTTGGATTCTTGGGGAGGGTGTGGATTCTGGGGGCGGGTGTGGTTTCTGGGGGAGGGTGTGGTTTCTGGGGGAGGGTGTGGTTTCTGGGGGAGGGTGTGGTTTCTTGGCGAGGCTGTGATTTCTGGGGCAGGGTGTTGTTACTGGGGCAGGGTGTTGTTTCTGGGGGAGGGGTGATTTCTGGGGAAGGGGTGGTTTCTGAGAGAGGGTAAGATTTCTGGGTAGGGTGTTGTTTCTATGGCAGAGTGTTGTTTCTGGGGGAGGGGTGATTTCTGTGGGATGGTGTGGTTTCTGGGGGAGGGTGTGGTTTTTGGCGGAGGGTGATGTTTCTTGTGCCAGGATGTGGTTTCTGGGGGCAAGGAATGGTTTCTTAGGGAGGGTGTGGTATCTGGGGCCAGGATGTGGATTCTGGGGGATGGTGTGTTTATTTGGGCAGGGGGTGGTAGGGGTGGGTGTGGTGTCTGGGGGAGGGGTGGTTTTTGGGGGGAAGGGGATGGTTTTTGGGAGAGTGTGTGGTTTCTGAGGTAGGTTGTGTCTTCTGGGGGTGGGGGTGGTTTCTGGGGGAGGGTGTGGTTTCTGGGGGTGAATGTGTTTCTGGGGGAGGGGGTGGTTTCTCGGGGAGGATGTCGTTTCTGGGGGAGGGTGTGGTTTCTGGGGATGGGTGTGGTTTCTGGGGGAGTGTGTGGTTTCTGGGGGAGTGTGTGGTTTCTGGGGGAGTGTGTGGTTTCTGGGGGAGGGTGTGGTTTCTGGGGGAGGATGTGGTTTCTGGGGCAGGGTATTATTTTTTGGGGGTAGGAGGTGGTTTCTGGGGGAGGGTGTGGTTTCTGGGGCCAGGATGTGGATTCTGGGGATGGTGTGGTTTTTTGGGCAGGGGGTGGTATCTGGGGTAGGGTGTGGTTTCCGGGGGCCGGGGGTGGTTTCTGGTGGTGTGTGTGGTTTCTGGGGAAGGGGTGATTTTTGGGGGCAGGGGATGGTTTCTGGGGGTGGGTGTGGTTTCTGGGGGAGGGGTGGTATTTGGGTGGATGCGGATGGTTTTGGGGGAGGGTGTGGTTTCTGAGGGTGGTTGTGTCTTCTGGGGGTGGGGGTGGTTACTGGGGGAGTGTATGGTTTCTAGTGGAGTGTGTGGTTTCTGTGGATGGATGTGGTTTCTGGGGGAGGGTGTGGTTTCTGGGGGTGAGTGTGGTTTCAGGGGGAGGTGGTGATTGCTAGGGGAGGATATCATTTCTGGGGGAGTGTGTGGTTTCTGGGGATGGGTGTGGTTTCTGTGGGAGGGTGTGGTTTCTGGGGGTGAGTGTGGTTTCTTGGGCCAGGATAGGGTTTCTGGGGAGGCGGTCGTTTTTAGGGGAGGGTGTGGTTTCTGGTGGGAGGGTGTCGTTTCTGGTGGAGGGTGTGGTTTCTGGGGGTGGGTGTGGTTTCTGTGGGAGGGTGTGGTTTCTGTGGGAGGGTGTGGTTTCTGGGGGAGGGTGTGGTTTTTGGGGGAGGGTGTGGTTTTTGGGGGAGTGTGTGGTTTTTGGGGGAGGGTGTGGATTTGGGGGAGGGTGTGGTTTCAGGGGGAGGGTGATGTTTCTTGTGCCAGGATGTGGTTTCTGGGGGCAAGGAGTGGTTTCTTCGGGATCGTGTGGTTTCTGGGGCCAGGATGTAGATTCTGGGGGATGGTGTGTTTTTTTGTGCAAGGGGTGGTTTCTGGGGTAGGTGTGGTTTCTGGGGGCCGGAGGTGCTGTCTGGGGGTGGGTGTGGTTTCTGGGGGAGGGGTAGTTTTTGGGGGTAGGGGGTGGTTTTTGGGGGAGGTTGTGGTTTCTGAGAGAGGTTGTGGTTTCTGGGGATGGGTGTGGTTTTTGGGGGAGGGTGTGGTTTCTGGGGGTGAGTGTGGTTTCTGCGGGAGGGGGTGGTTTCTAGGGTAGGATGTCATTTCTGGGGGAGTGTGTGGTTTCTGGGGCAGTGTGTTGTTTCTGGGGATGGGTGTGGTTTATGGGGGAGGGTGTGGTTTCTGAGGGTGAGTGTGGTTTCTGGGGCCATGATAGGGTTTCTGGGGGAGGCGGTCGTTTTTAGGGGAGGGTGTGGTTTCTGGTGCGTGGGTGTCATTTTTGGGGGAGGGTGTGGTTTCTGGGGGTGGGTGTGGTTTCTGGAGGAGGGGGTGGTTTCTCGGGGAGGATGTCGTTTATGGGGGAGGGTGGATTTCTGGGAGAGGGTGTATTTTCTGGGGAATGGTGTGGTTTCTGGGGGCAGGTGTAGTTTCTGTGGGAGGGTGTGGTTTCTGGGGGAGGGTGTAGTTTCTGGGGGAGGGTGTGCTTTCTGGGGGTGAGTGTGGTTTCTGCGGGAGGGGGTGGTTTCTAGGGTAGGATGTCATTTCTGGGGGAGTGTGTGGTTTCTGGGGCAGTGTGTTGTTTCTGGGGATGGGTGTGGTTTATGGGGGAGGGTGTGGTTTCTGGGGGTGAGTGTGGTTTCTGGGGCCATGATAGGGTTTCTGGGGGAGGCGGTCGTTTTTAGGGGAGGGTGTGGTTTCTGGTGGGTGGGTGTCATTTTTGGGGGAGGGTGTGGTTTCTGGGGGTGGGTGTGGTTTCTGGAGGAGGGGGTGGTTTCTCGGGGAGGATGTCGTTTATGGGGGAGGGTGGATTTCTGGGAGAGGGTGTATTTTCTGGGGAATGGTGTGGTTTCTGGGGGCAGGTGTAGTTTCTGTGGGAGGGTGTGGTTTCTGGGGGAGGGTGTAGTTTCTGGGGGAGGGTGTGCTTTCTGGGGGAGGGTGTGCTTTCTGGGGGAGGGTGTGGTTTCTGGGGGTGGGTGTGGTTTCTAGGGGTAGGTGTGGTTTCTGGGGGTGGGGTTGGTTTCTGGGGGAGGGTGTGGTTTCTGGGGAAGGTTGTGGTTTCTGGGGAAGGGTGTGGTTTCTGGGGGAGGGTGTTGTTTCTGGGAGAGGGTGTGCTTTCTGCGGATGGGTGTGCTTTCTGGGGCCAGGATATGGTTTCTGGGGGAGGTGTTCGTTTTTAGGGGAGGGTGTGGTTTCTGGTGGGAGGATGTCGTTTATGGGCGAGGGTGGGTTTCTGGGAGAGGGTCTATTTTCTGGGGAATGGTGTGGTTTTGGGGGAGGGTGTGGTTTCAGGGGGAGTGTGTGCTTTCCGGTGGAGGGTGTGCTTTCTGGGGGAGGGTGTGTTTTCTGGGGTTGGGTGAGGTGTCTGGGAGAAGGTGTGTTTTCTGGGGGCGGGTGTGGTTTCTGGGGGAGGGTGTGGTTTCTGCGGATGGGTGTGCTTTCTGGTGGAGGGTGTGGTTTCTGGGGCCAGGATAGGGTTTCTGGTGGAGGCGGTAGTTTTTACGGGAGGGTGTGGTTTCTGGTGGGAGGGTGTCGTTTGTGGGAGAGGGTGTGGTTTCTGGGGATGGGTGTGGTTTCTGGGGGAGGGGGTGGTTTCTGGGGGAGGGTGTGCTTTCTGGGGGAGGGAGTGTTTTCTGGGGTTGGGTGAGGTGTCTGGGAGAAGCTGTGTTTTCTGGGTGCGGGTGTGGTTTCTGGGGGATGGTGTGGTTTCTGGGGGTGGGTGTGGTTTCTAGGGGTAGGTGTGGTTTCTGGGGGTGGGGTTGGTTTCTGGGGGAGGGTGTGGTTTCTGGGGAAGGGTGTGGTTTCTGCGGGAGTCTGTGATTTCTGGGGGAGGTTGTGGTTTCTGCGGATGGGTGTGCTTTCTGCTGGAGGGTGTGGTTTCTGGGGCCAGGATAGGGGTTCTGGGGAAGGCGGTCATTTTTAAGGGAGGGGGGGATTCTGTGGGGAGTGGTTTGGTTTTGGGGGATGTTGTGGTTTCTGGGGCAGGGTGTGGTTTCTGAGGTGGGTGTGGTTACTGGGGAAGGTGTGGTTTCTGGGGTGGGTGTGCTTCACGGTGGGAGGGTGTCGTTACTGGGGGAGGGTGTGGTTTCTGGGGGAGGGTCTAGTTTCTGGGCGAGGGTGTGGTTTCCGGGTGAGGGTGTTGTTTCCGGGCGAGGGTGTGGTTTCCGGGCGAGGGTGTGGTTTCGGGGCGAGGGTGTGGTTTCTGGGCGAGGGTGTGGTTTCGGGACGAGGGTGTGGTTTCGGGGCGAGGGTGTGGTTTCCGGGGGAGGGTGTGGTTTCTAGGGGCAGGGGGTGTATTCTGGTGTACGGTGAGGTTTCTGGGGGTAGGGGGTGGTTTCTGGGGGAGGGTGTGGTTTCTGGGGGAGGGTGTGGATTCTGGGGGATGGTCTAGTTTCTGGGCGAGGGTGTGGTTTCTGGGCGAGGGTGTGGTTTCCGGGCGAGGGTGTGGTTTCCGGGCAAGCGTGTGGTTTCCCGGCAAGGGTGTGGTTTCCGGGCGAGGGTGTGGTTTCCGGGCGAGGGTGTGGTATCCGGGCGAGGGTATGGTTTCCGGGGGAGGGTGTGGTTTCAAGTGGCAGGGGGTGTATTCTGGTGTACGGTGAGGTTTCTGGGGGTAGGGGGTGGTTTCTGGGGGAGGGTGTGGTTTCTGGGAGAGGGTGTGGTTTCTGCGGATGGGTGTGCTTTCTGGTGGAGGGTGTGGTTTCTGGGGCCTGGATAGGGTTTCTGGGGTTGGCGTTCGTTTTTAGGGGAGGGTATGGTTTCTGGTGGGAGGATGTCGTTTATGGGGGAGGGTGGGTTTCTGGGAGAGGGTCTATTTTCTGGGGAATGGTGTGGTTTCTGGGGTTGGGTGTGGTTTCTGGGGGAGGGTGTGCTTTCTGAGGGTGGGTGTGTTTTCTGGGGTTGGGTGAGGTGTCTGGGAGAAGGTGTGCTTTCTTTGGGCGGGTGTGGTTTCTGGGGGAGGGTGTGGTTTCTGCGGATGGGTGTGCTTTCAGGTGGAGGGTGTGGTTTCTGGGGCCAGGATATGGTTTCTGGTGGGAGGGTGTCGTTTCTGGGAGAGGGTGTGGTTTCTGGGGGTGGGTGTGGTTTCTGGGGGAGGGGGTGGTTTCTCGGGAAGGATGTCATTTATGGGGAAGGGTGGGTTTCTGGGAGAGTGTGTATTTTCTGGGGGAGGGTGTGCTTTCTGGGGGAGGGTGTGCTTTCTGGGGGAGGATGTGCTTTCTGGGGGTGGGTGTGGTTTCTGGGGGAGGGTGTGGTTTCTGGGGGAGGGTGTGCTTTCTGGGGGAGGGTGTGTTTTCTGGGGTTGGGTGAGGTGTCTGGGAGAAGTTGTGTTTTCTGGGGGCGGCTGTGGTTTCTCGGGGAGGGTGTGGTTTCTGGGGGTGGGTGTGGTTTCTAGGGGTAGGTGTGGTTTCTGGGGGTGGGGTTGGTTTTTGGAGGAGGGTGTGGTTTCTGGGGGAGGTTGTGGTTTCTGCGGATGGGTGTGCTTTCTGATGGAGGGTGTGGTTTCTGGGGCAGGATAGGGGTTCTGGGGAAGGCGGTGGTTTTTAAGGGAGGGTGGTATTCTGTGGGGAGTGGTTTGGTTTTGGGGGCTAGGCGTGGTTTCTGGGGGAGGGTGTGGTTTCTGGGGGAGGGTGTGGTTTCTGGGGTAGGGTGTGGTTTCTGGTCGAGGGTGTGGTTTCTAGGGTCAGTGGGTGTATTCTGATGTACGGTGTGGTTTCTGGGGGTTTGGGGGTGGTTTCTGGGGGAGGGTACGGTTTCTGGGGGAGGGTGTGGTTTCCAGGCGAGGGTGTGGTTTCCGGGCGAGGGTGTGGTTTCCGGGTGAGGGTGTGGTTTCCGGGCGAGTGTGTGGTTTCCGGGCGAGTGTGTGGTTTCCGGTTGAGTGTGTGGTTTCCAGGCGAGGGTGTGGTTTCCGGGCGAGGGTGTGGTTTCCGGGCGAGGGTGTGGTTTCCGGGCGAGGGTGTGGTTTCCGGGCGAGGGTGCTTTTACTGGCGTTGAGTGAGGTTTCTGGGAGAAGGTGTGTTTTCTGGGGGAGGGTGTGGTATCTGGGGGAGGGTGTGGTTTCTGGGGTAGGGTGTGGTTTCTGGTCGAGGCTGTGGTTTCTAGGGGCACTGGGTGTATTCTGATGTACGGTGTGGTTTCTGGGGGTTTGGGGGTGGTTTCTGGGGGAGGGTTCGGTTTCTGGGGGAGGGTGTGGTTTCCGGGCGAGGGTGTGGTTTCCGGGCGAGGGTGTGGTTTCCGGGCGAGGGTGTGGTTTCCGGGCGAGGGTGTGGTTTCCGGGCGAGGATGTGGTTTCCGGGGGTGGGTGTGGTTTCTGGGGGAGGGTGTGGTTTCTGGGGGAGGGTGTGGATTCTGGGGGAGGGTGTGGTTTCTTTGGGTGGGTGTGGTTTCTGTGGGAGGGTGTGGTTTCTGGGGGCGTGTGTGGTTTCTGGGGGAGGGTGTAGTTTCTGGGGGAGGGTGTGCTTTCTGGGGGAGGGTGTGCTTTCTGTGGGAGGGTGTGTTTTCTGGGGTTAGGTGAGGTGTCTGGGAGAAGGTTTGTTTTCTGGGGGCGGGTGTGTTTTCTGGGGTAGGTTGTGGTTTCTGGGGGTGGGTGTGGTTTCTAGGGGTAGGTGTGGTTTCTGGGGGTGGGGTTGGTTTCTGGGGGAGCGTGTGGTTTCTGGGGAAGGGTGTGGTTTCTGAGGAAGGGTGTGGTTTCTGGGGGAGCGTGTGGTTTCTGGGAGAGGGTGTGGTTTCTGCGGATGGGGGTGCTTTCTGGTGGAGGGTGTGGTTTCTGGGGCCAGGATAGGGTTTCTGGGGGTGGCGTTCGTTTTTAGGGGAGGGTGTGGTTTCTGGTGGGAGGATGTCGTTTATGGGGGAGGGTGGGTTTCTGGGAGAGGGTCTATTTTCTGGGGAATGGTGTGGTTTCAGGGGTTGGGTGTGGTTTCGGGGGAGGGTGTGCTTTCTGGGGGAGGGTGTGCTTTCTGGGGGTGGGTGTGTTTTCTGGGGTTGGGTGAGGTGTCTGGGAGAAGGTGTGCTTTCTTTGGGCGGGTGTGGTTTCTGGGGGAGGGTGTGGTTTCTGCGGATGGGTGTGCTTTCAGGTGGAGGGTGTGGTTTCTGGGGCCAGGATATGGTTTCTGGTGGGAGGGTTTCGTTTCTGGGAGAGGGTGTGGTTTCTGGGGCCAGGATAGGGGTTCTGGGGAATGCGGTGGTTTTTAAGGGAGGGTGGTATTCTGTGGGGAGTGGTTTGGTTTTGGGGGCTAGGCGTGGTTTCTGGGGGAGGGTGTGGTTTCTGGGGGAGGGTGTGGTTTCTGGGGTAGGGTGTGGTTTCTGGTCGAGGGTGTGGTTTCTAGGGTCAGTGGGTGTATTCTGATGTACGGTGTGGTTTCTGGGGGTTTGGGGGTGCTTTCTGGGGGAGGGTTCAGTTTCAGGGCGAGGGTGTGGTTTCCGGGCGAGGGTGTGGTTTCCGGGCGAGGGTGTGGTTTCCAGGCGAGGGTGTGGTTTCCGGGCGAGGGTGTGGTTTCCGGGCGAGGGTGTGGTTTCCGGGCGAGGGTGTGGTTTCCGGGCAAGGGTGCGTTTACTGGCGTTGAGTGAGGTTTCTGGGAGAAGGTGTGTTTTCTGGGGGAGGGTGTGGTTTCTGGGGGAGGGTGTGGTTTCTGGGGGAGGGTGTGGTTTCTGGGGGAGGGTGTGGTTTCTGGGGGAGGGTGTGGTTTCAGGGGTTGGGTGTGGTTTCTGGGGGAGGGTGTGCTTTCTGGGGGTGGGTGTGATTTCTGGGGTTGTGTGAGGTGTCTGGGAGAAGGTGTGCTTTCTTTGGGCGGGTGTAGTTTCTGGGGGAGGGTGTGGTTTCTGCGGATGGGTGTGCTTTCAGGTGGAGGGTGTGGTTTCTGGGGCCAGGATATGGTTTCTGGTGGGAGGGTTTCGTTTCTGGGAGAGGGTGTGGTTTCTGGGGGTGGGTGTGGTTTCTGGGGGAGGGGGTGGTTTCTCGGGAAGGATGTCGTTTATGGGGAAGGGTGGGTTTCTGTGAGAGTGTGTATTTTCTGGGGGAGGGTGTGCTTTCTGGGGGAGGGTGTGCTTTCTGGGGGTGGGTGTGGTTTCTGGGGGAGGGTGTGGTTTCTGGGGGAGGGTGTGCTTTCTGGGGGAGGGTGTGTTTTCTGGGGTTGGGTGAGGTGTCTGGGAAAAGCTGTGTTTTCTGGGGGCGGCTGTGGTTTCTCGGGGAGGGTGTGGTTTCTGGGGGTGGGTGTGGTTTCTAGGGGTAGGTGTGGTTTCTGGGGGTGGGTTTGGTTTTTGGGGGAGGGTGTGGTTTCTGGGGAAGGGTGTGGTTTCTGCGGGAGTCTGTGATTTCTGGGGGAGGTTGTGGTTTCTGCGGATGGGTGTGCTTTCTGGTGGAGGGTGTGGTTTCTGGGGCCAGGATAGGGGTTCTGGGGAATGCGGTGGTTTTTAAGGGAGGGTGGTATTCTGTGGGGAGTGGTTTGGTTTTGGGGGCTAGGCGTGGTTTCTGGGGGAGGGTGTGGTTTCTGGGGGAGGGTGTGGTTTCTGGGGTAGGGTGTGGTTTCTGGTCGAGGGTGCGGTTTCTAGGGTCAGTGGGTGTATTCTGATGTACGGTGTGGTTTCTGGGGGTTTGGGGGTGCTTTCTGGGGGAGGGTTCAGTTTCAGGGAGAGGGTGTGGTTTCCGGGCGAGGATGTGGTTTCCGGGCGAGGGTGTGGTTTCCGGGCGAGGGTGTGGTTTCCGGGCGAGGGTGTGGTTTCCGGGCGAGGCTGTGGTTTCCGGTTGAGGGTGTGGTTTCCGGGCGAGGGTGCGTTTACTGGCGTTCAGTGAGGTTTCTGGGAGAAGGTGTGTTTTCAGGGGAGAGGGTGTGGTATCTGGGGGAAGGTGTGGTTTCTGGGGTAGGGTGTGGTTTCTGGTCGAGGGTGTGGTTTCTAGGGGCAGTGGGTGTATTCTGATGTACGGTGTGGTTTCTGGGGGTTTGGGGGTGGTTTCTGGGGAGGGTTCGGTTTCTGGTGGAGGGTGTGGTTTCCGGGCGAGGGTGTGGTTTCCGGGCAAGGGTGTGGTTTCCGGGCGAGGGTGTGGTTTCCGGGCGAGGGTGTGGTTTCCGGGTGAGGGTGTGGTTTCCGGGCAAGGGTGTGGTTTCCGGGCGAGGTGTGGTTTCCGGGCGAGGGTGCGTTTACTGGCGTTGAGTGAGGTTTCTGGGAGAAGGTGTGTTTTCTGGGGGAGGGTGTGGTTTCTGGGGTAGGGTGTGGTTTCTGGTCGAGGGTGTGGTTTCTAGGGGCTGTGGGTGTATTCTGATGTACGGTGAGGTTTCTGGGGGTTTGGGGGTGGTTTCTGGGGGAGGGTTCGGTTCCTGGGGGAGGGTGAGGTTTCTGGGGGAGGGTGTGGATTCTGGGGGAGGGTGTGGATTCTGGGGGAGGGTGCGGTTTCTGGGGGATGGTGCGGTTTCTGGGGGAGGGTGTGGTTTCTGGGGGTGGAAGTGGTTTCTTGGGTAGGGTGTGCTTTCTGGGGGAGGGTGTGCTTTCTGGGGGTGGGTGTGGTTTCTAGGGGAGGGTGTGGTTTCTGGGGGTGGTTGTGGTTTCTGGGGGAGGGTGTGGTTTCTGGGGGTGTGTGTGGTTTCTGGGGGAGGGTGTGGTTTCTGGGGGAGGGTGTTGTTTTGTGGGGGTGCGTGTGGTTTCTGGGGGAGGGTTTGCTTTCTTGGGGATGGTGTTGTTTCTGAGAAAGGGTGTGGTGTATAGGGAGGGTATGGTATCTGGGGGTGGTTGTGCTTTCTCGAGGAGGCTGTGATTTCTGGAGCAGGGCGTTGTTTCTCTGGCAGGGTTTTGTTTCTGAGGGAGGGGTGATTTCTGGGGGAGGGGTGGTTTCTGGGGGAGGGTGAGGGTTCTGGGGGCCGGGTGTGGTTTATGGCGGATGGTGTGGTTTCTGGGTGCAGTGGGTGGCTTCTGGGGGCTGTGGTTGGTTTCTGGGGGAGGATGTGGTTTCTGGGGGAGGGTGATGTTTCTGGGGGAAGGTGATGTTTCTGGGGGAGTGTGCGGTTACTGGGGGAGGGTGTGGTTTCAGGGGGTGGGTGTGGTTTCTGGGGGTGGGTGTGGTTTCTGGGAGTGGGAGTGGTTTCTGGTGGAGGGTGTGGATTCTAGGGTGGGTTGTGGATTGTGGGGCAGGGTGTGGATTCAAGGGGAGGGTGTGGATTCTGGGGGAGGGTGTGGATTCTGGGGGAGGGTGTGGATTCTGGGGGTGGGTGTATTTTCTGGGGGAGGGTGTGGTTTCTGGGGGTGGGTGTGGTTTCTGGGGGAGGGTGTGGTTTCTGGGGGAGGGTGTGGTTTCTGGTGGAGGGTGTGGTTTCTGGTGGAGGGTGTGGTTTCTGGGGGTGGGTGTGGTTTCTGGGGGTGGGTGTGGTTTCTGGGAGTGGGTGTGTTTTCTGGTGGAGGGTGTGGATTCTAGGGGAGGGTGTGGATTGTGGGGCAGGGTGTGGATTCCGGGGGAGGGGTGTGGATTCCGGGGGTGGGTGTGGATTCCGGGGTAGGGTGTGGATTCTGGGGGTGGGTGTGTTTTCTGGGGGAGGGTGTGGTTTCTGGGGGTGGGTGTGGTTTCTAGGGGAGGGTGTGGTTTCTGGGGAGGGTGTGGTTTCTGGGGGAGAGTGTGGTTTCTGGAGAGGGTGTGGTTTCTGGGGGAGGGTGTGGTTTCTGGGGGAGAGGGTGGTTTCTTGGGCAGGATATTGTTTTTTGGGTGTAGGAGGTGGTTTCTGGGGGAGGGTGTGGTTTCTGGGGCCAGGATGTGGATTCTGGGGGATGGTGTGTTTTTTTGGGCAGGGGGTGGTATCTGGGGTAGGGTGTGGTTTCCGGGGGCCGTGGGTGGTTTCTGGGGGTGTGTGTGGTTTCTGGGGAAGGGGTGATTTGTGGGGGCAGGGGATGGTTTCTGGGGGTGGGTGTGGTTTCTGGGGGAGGGGTGGTATTTGGGTGGAAGGGGGTGGTTTTGGGGGAGGGTATGGTTTCTGAGGGTGGTTGTGTCTTCTGGGGGTGGGGGTGGTTTCTAGGGGAGTGTGTGGTTTCTGGTGGAGTGTGTGGTTTCTGTGGATGGATGTGGTTTCTGGGGGAGGGTGTGGTTTCTGGGGGTGAGTGTGTTTTCTGGGGGAGGTGGTGATATCTTGGGGAGGATATCATTTCTGGGGGAGTGTGTGGTTTCTGGGGATGGGTGTGGTTTCTGTAGGAGGGTGTGGTTTCTGGGGGTGAGTGTGGTTTCTTGGGCCAGGATAGGGTTTCTGGGGAGGCGGTCGTTTTTAGTGGAGGGTGTGGTTTCTGGTGGGAGGGTGTCATTTCTGGGGGAGGGTGTGGTTTCTGGGGGTGGGTGTGGTTTCTGGGAGAGGCGGTGGTTTCTCGGGGAGGATGTCGTTTATGGGGGAGGGTGTGGTTTCTGGGGGAGGGTGTATTTTACGGGGAATGGTGTGGTTTCCGGGCGAGGGTGTGGTTTCCGGGCGAGGGTGTGGGTTCCTGGCGAGGGTGTGGTTTCCGGGCTAGGGTGTGGTTTCCGGGCGAGGGTGTGGTTTCTGGGGTAGGGTGTGGTTTCTGGGGGAGGGTGTGGTTTCTGGGGGTGGGTGTGGTTTCTGGGGGAGGGTGTGGTTTCTGGGGGAGGGTGTGGTTTCTGGGGGAGGGTGTGGTTTCTGGGGGCGGGTGTGGTTTCTGGGGGAGGGTGTGGTTTCTGGGGGTGGGTGTGGTTTCTGGGGCCATGATGTGGATTCTAGGTCAGGATGTGGATTCTGGGGCCAGGATGTGGATTCTGGGGGATGGTGTGTTTTTTTGGGCAGGGGCTGGTATCTGGGGTAGGGTCTGGTTTCCGGTGGCTGGGGGTGATTTCTGGGGGTGGGTGTGGTTACTGGGGGAGGGGTGGTTTTTGGGGGTTAGAGGGTGGAGTTTGGGGGAGGGTATGGTTTCTGAGGGTGGTTGTGTCTTTTGGTGGTGGGGGTGGTTTCTAGGGGAGTGTGTGGTTTCTGGTGGAGTGTGTGGTTTCTGGGATGGGTGTGGTTTCTGAAGGAGGGTGTTGTTTCTGGGGGTGAGCGTGGTTTCTCGGGGAGGATATCATTTCTGGGGGAGTGTGTGGTTTCTGGGGGTGAGTGTGGTTTCTGGGGCCATGATAGGGTTTCTGGGGAGGCGGTCTTTTTTTGGGGAGGGTGTGGGTTCTGGTGGAGGGTGTGGTTTCTGGGGGTGGGTGTGGTTTCTGGGGTGGGTGTGGTTTCTGGGGAAGGGTGTGGTTTCTGGGGTAGGTGTGGTTTCTGGGGGAGGGTGTGCTTTCTGGGGGACGTTGTGCTTTGTGGGGGAGGGTGTCCTTTCTGGGGGAGGGTGTGCATTCTGGGGGAGAATGTGCTTTCTGGGGGAGAATGTGCTTTCTGGGGATGGTGTGCTTTCTGGGGGAGGGTGTGCTTACTGAGGGTGGGTGCGCTATCTGGGGGAGTGTGTGCTTTCAGGGGGTGGGTGTGCTTTCTGGGGTTGGGTGAGGTGTCTGAGATAAGGAGTGTTTTCTGGGGGAGGGTGTGGTTTCTGTGGGTGGGTGTGGTTTCTGGGGGAGGGTGTGGTTTCTGGGGGTGGGAGTGGTTTCTGGGGGTGGGTGTGGTTTCCGGGGTGGGTGTGGTTTCCGGGGGTGGGAATGGTTTTTTGGGGGAAGGTGTTGTTTCTGGGGGAAGGTGTGGTTTCTGGGATAGGGTGTGGTTTCTGGGGTTGGGGGTGGTTTCTGGGGGGGGTGTGGTTTCTGGGGGAGGGTGTGGTTTCTGGGGGAGGGTGTGGTTTCTGGGGGAGGGTGTGGTTTCTGGGGGAGGGTGTGGTTTCTGGGGAGAGTGTGGTTTCTGGGGGAGGGTGTGGTTTCTGGGGGAGGGTGTGGTTTCTGGGGGAGGGTCTGGTATCTGGGGGAGGGTGTGGTTTCTGGGGGAGTGTGTGGATTCTGCGGATGGATGTGCTTTCTGTTGGAGGGTGTGGTTACTGGGGCCAGGATAGGGGTTCTGGGGAAGGCCTTCGTTTTTTGGGGTGGGGATGGATTCTGGGGGCATTGGTTTGGTTTTGGGGGCAAGGCATGGTTTCTGGGGCAGGGTGTGGTTTCTGGGGCGGGGTGTGGTTTCTGGGGTGGGGTGTGGTTTCTGGGGTGGATGTGGTTACTGGGGAAGGTGTAGTTTCTGGGGTGGGTGTGGTTTCAGGGGTGGGTATGGTTTCTGGAGGAGTGTATGGATCCTGGTGGGAGGGTGTGGTTTCTGGGGGTGGGTGTGCTTTCTGGGGGTGGGTGTGGTTTCTGGGGGAGGGTGTGGTTTCTGGGGGAGCGTGTGGTTTCTGGGGAATGGTGTGGTTTCTGTGGGAGGGTGTGGTTTCTGTGGGAGGGTGTGGTTTCTGGGGGTGGGTGTGGTTTCTGGGGGAGGGTGTGGTTTCTGGGGGAGGGTGTGGTTTCTGGGGGAGGGTGTGCCTTCTGTGGGAGGGTGTGGTTTCCGGCCGAGGGTGCGTTTACTGGCGTTCAGTGAGGTTTCTGGGAGAAGGTGTGTTTTCTGGGGGAGGGTGTGGTATCTGGGGGCGGGTGTGGTTTCTGGGGTAGGGAGTGGTTTCTGGTCGAGGGTGTGGTTTCTAGGTGCAGTGGGTGTATTCTGATGTACGGTGTGGTTTCTGGGGGTTTGGGGGTGGTTTCTGGGGGAGGGTTCGGTTTCTGGGGGAGGGTTCGGTTTCCGTGGGTGGGTGTGGTTTCCGGGCGAGGGTGTGGTTTCCGGGCGAGGGTGTGGTTTCCGGGCGAGGGTGTGGTTTCCGGGCGAGGGTGTGGTTTCCGGGCGAGGTGTGGTTTCCGGGCGAGGGTGCATTTACTGGCGTTGAGTGAGGTTTCTGGGAGAAGGTGTGTTTTCTGGGGGAGGGTGTGGTTTCTGGGGGACGGTGTTGTTTCTGGGGTAGGGTGTGGTTTCTGGTCGAGTGTGTGGTTTCTAGGGGCTGTGGGTGTATTCTGATGTACGGTGAGGTTTCTGAGGGTTTGGGGGTGGTTTCTGGGGGAGGGTTCGGTTTCTGGGGAGGGTGAGGTTTCTGGGGGAGGGTGTGGATTCTGGGGGAGGGTGCAGTTTCTGGGGGAGGGTGTGGTTTCTGGGGGTGGAAGTGGTTTCTTGGGGAGGGTGTGCTTTCTGGGGGAGGGTGTGGTTTCTGGGGGAGGGTGTGGTTTATGGGGGTGGGTGTGGTTTCTGGGGGAGGGTGTGGTTTCTGGGGGAGGGTGTGGTTTCTGGGGGAGGGTGTGGTTTCTGGGGGAGGGTGTGGTTTCTGGGGGAGGGTATTGTTTTGTGGGGGGAGCGTGTGGTTTCTGGGGGAGCGTTTGCTTTCTTGGGAATGGTGTTGTTTCTGGGAAAGGGTGTGGTGTATAGGGAGGGTATGGTATCTGGCGGTGGTTGTGCTTTCTCGAGGAGGCTGTGATTTCTGGAGCAGGGTGTTGTTTCTCTGGCAGGGTGTTGTTTCTGATGGAGGGGTGATTTCTGGGGGAAGGGTGGTTTCTGGGGGAGGGTGAGGGTTCTGGGAGCCGGGTGTGGTTTTTGGCGGATGGTGTGGTTTCTGGGTGCAGTGGGTGGTTTCTGGGGACTGTGGTTGGTTTCTGGTGGAGGACGTGGTTTCTGGGGGAGGGTGATGTTTCTGGGGGAAGGTGATGTTTCTGGGGGAGGGTGTGGTTACTGGGGGAGTGTGTGTTTTCTGGGGGTGGGTGTGGTTTCTGGGGGTGGGTGTGGTTTCTGGGAGTGGGAGTGGTTTCTGGTGGAGGGTGTGGATTCTAGGGTGGGTTGTGGATTGTGGGGCAGGGTGTGGATTCTGGGGGAGGGTGTGGATTCTGGGGGAGGGTGTGGATTCTGGGGGAGGGTGTGTTTTCTGGGGGAGGGTGTGGTTTCTGGGGGTGGGTGTGGTTTCTGGGGGTGGGTATGGTTTCTGGGGGTGGGTGTGGTTTCTGGGGGAGGGTGTGGTTTCTGGTGGAGGGTGTGGTTTCTGGGAAAGGTTGCGGTTTCTGGGGAAGGGTGTGGTTTCTGGGGGAGGGTGTGGTTTCTGGGGGTGGGTGTGGTTTCTGGGGGTGGTTGTGGTTTCTGGAAGTGGGTGTGGTTTCTGGTGGATGGTGTGGATTCTAGGGGGGGGTGTGGATTGTGGGGCAGGGTGTGGATTCCGGGGGAGGGTGTGGATTCCGGGGGAGGGTGTGGATTCCGGGGGTGGGTGTGGATTCTGGGGGAGGGTGTGTTTTCTGGGGGAGGGTTTGGTTTCTGGTGGTGGGTGTGGTTTCTAGGGGAGGGTGTGGTTTCTGGGGTAGGGTGTGGTTTCTGGGGGAGGGTGTGGTTTCTGGGGGAGGGTGTGGTTTCTGGGGGAGGGTGTGGTTTCAGGGGGAGGGTGTGGTTTCTAGGGGAGGGTGTGGTTTCCGGGGTCCAGGGGTGGTTTCTGGGGGTGTGTGTGGTTTCTGGGGAAAGGGTGATTTTTGGGGGCAGGGGATGGTTTCTGGGGGTGGGTGTGGTTTCTGGGGGAGGGGTTGTTTTTTGGTGGAAGGGGGTGGTTTTGTGGGAGGGTATGGTTTCTGAGGGTGGTTGTGTCTTCTGGGGGTGGGGGTGGTTTCTGGGGGAGAATGTGGTTTCTGGTGGAATGTGTGGTTTCTGTGGATTGATGTGGTTTCTGGGGGTGGGTGTGGTTTCTGGGGGTGAGTGTGTTTTCTGGGGGAGGTGGTGATTTCTAGGGGAGGATATAATTTCTGGGGGAGTGTGTGGTTTCTGGGGATGGGTGTGGTTTCTCTGGGAGGGTGTGGTTTCTGGGGGTGAGTGTGTTTTCTTGGGCCAGGATAGGGTTTCTGGGGAGGCGTTCGTTTTTAGGGGAGGGTGTGGTTTCTGGTGGGAGGGTGTCGTTTCTGGGTGAGGGTGTGGTTTCTGGGGGAGGCGGTGGTTTCTCGGGGAGGATGTCGTTTATGGGGGAGGGTGTGGTTTCTGGGGGACGGTGTATTTTACGGGGAATGTTGTGGTTTCTGGGCGAGGGTGTGGTTTCCGGGCGAGGGTGTGGTTTCCGGGCGAGGGTGTGGTTTCCGGGCGAGGGTGTGGTTTCCGGGCGAGGGTGTGGTTTCTGGGGTAGGGTGTGGTTTCTGGGGGAGGGTGTGGTTTCTGGGGGAGGGTGTGGTTTCTGGGTTGGGTGTGGTTTCTGGGGGAGGGTGTGGTTTCTGGGGGAGGGTGTGGTTTCTGGGGAAGGGTGTGGTATCTGGGGGAGGGTGTGGTTTCTGGGGGAGGGTGTGGTTTCTGGGGCCAGGATGTGGATTCTGGGTCAGGATGTGGATTCTGGGGCCAGGATGTGGATTCTGGGGGATGGTGTGTTTTTTTGGGCAGGGGCTGGTATCTGGGGTAGGGTCTGGTTTCCGGTGGCTGGGGGTGATTTCTGGGGGTGTGTGTGGTTACTGGGGGAGGGGTGGTTTTTGGGGGTTAGAGGGTGGTTTTTGGGGGAGGGTATGCTTTCTGAGGGTGGTTGTGTCTTTTGGTGGTGGGGGTGGTTTATAGGGGAGTGTGTGGTTTCTGGTGGAGTGTGTGGTTTCTGGGGATGGGTGTGGTTTCTGATGGAGGGTGTTATTTCTGGGGGTGAGTGTGGTTTCTCGGGGAGGATATCATTTCTGGGGGAGTGTGTGATTTCTGGGGGTGAGTGTGGTTTCTGGGGCCATGATAGGGTTTCTGGGGAGGCAGTCTTTTTTAGGGGAGGGTGTGGGTTCTGGTGGGAGGGTGTGGTTTCTGGGGGTGGGTGTGATTTCTGGGGGTGGGTGTGGTTTCTGGGGAAGGGTGTGGTTTCTGGGGGTGGGTGTGGTTTCTGGGGATTGGTGTGGTTTCTGGGGGAGGGTGTGCTTGCTGGGGGACGTTGTGCTTTGTGGGGGAGGGTGTGCTTTCTGGGGGAGGGTGTGCATTCTGGGGGAGAATGTGCTTTCTGGGGGAGAATGTGCTTTCTGGGGGATTGTGTGCTTTCTGGGGGAGGGAGTGCTTACTGAGGGTGGGTGCGCTATCTGGGGGAGTGTGTTCTTTCTGGGGGCGGGTGTGCTTTCTGGGTTTTGGTGAGGTGTCTGAGATAAGGTGTGTTTTCTGGGGGTGGGTGTGGTTTCTGTGGGTGCGTGTGGTTTCTGGGGGAGGGTGTGGTTTCTGGGGGTGGGAGTGGTTTCTCGGGGTGGGTGTGGTTTCTGGGGTGGGTGTGGTTTCCGGGGGTGGGAATGGTTTCTGGGGGAAGTTGTTGTTTCTGGGGGAAGGTGTGGTTTCTGGGGGAGGGTCTGGTTTCTGGGGGAGGGTGTGGTTTCGGGGGGAGGGTGTGGATTCTGCGGCTGGATGTGCTTTCTGTTGGAGGGTGTGGTTACTGGGGCCAGGATAGGGGTTCTGGGGAAGTCGGTCGTTTTTTGGGGTGGGGGTGGATTCTGGGGGCATTGGTTTCGTTTTGGGGGCAAGGCATGGTTTCTGTGGGAGTGTGTGGTTTCTGGGGCAGGGTGTGGTTTCTGGGGTGGATGTGGTTACTGGGGAAGGTGTAGTTTCTGGGGTGGGTGTGGTTTCAGGGGTGGGTGTGGTTTCTGGAGGAGTGTATGGGTCCTGGTGGGAGGGTGTGGTTTCTGGGGGTGGGTGTGCTTTCTGGGGGTGGGTGTGGTTTCTGTAGGAGGGTGTGGTTTCTCGCGGAGGAAGTCGTTTATGGGGGAGGGTGTGGTTTCTGGGGGAGGGTGTGGTTTCTGGGGGAGGGTGTGGTTTCTGTGGGAGGGTGTGGTTTCTGTGGGAGGGTGTGGTTTCTGGGGGAGGGTGTGGTTTCTGGGGGAGGGTGTGGTTTCTGGGGGAGGGTGTGGTTTCTGGGGGAGGGTGTGGTTTCTGGGGGAGTGTGTGCTTTCTGTGGGAGGGTGTGGTTTCTGGGGGAGGGTGTGATTTCTGGGGAAGGAGGGGTTTTCTGGCGTTGGGTGAGGTTTCTCGGAGAAGTTGTGGTTTCAGGGGGAGGGTGTGGTTTTTGGGGTAGGTGAGGTTTCTGGGAGAAGGTGTGGTTTCTGGGGGAGGGTGTGGTTTTTGGTGCAAGGGGGTGGTTTCTAGCGGCAGGGTGTGTATTCTGGTGCATGGTGAGGTTACTGGGGGTAGGGGGTGGTTTCTGGGGTAAGGTTTGGTTTCTGGGGTCAGGCGTGTGGTTTCTGGGGGACGGTATGGTTCCTGGGCGTGGAGGTGGTTTCTGGGGGTGGATGTTGTTTCTGGGGGCGGGTTTGGTTTCTGGAGGAGGGTGTGGTTCCTGCTGCGAGGGTGTGGTTTCTGGGGGTGGGTGTGGTTTCTGGGGGTGGGTGTGGTTTCTGGGGGAGGGTGTGGTTTCTGGGGGAGGGTGTGGTTTCTGGGGGAGGGTGTGGTTTCTGGGGGAGGGTGTGGTTTCTGGGGGAGGGTGTGGTTTCTGGGGTACGGTGTGGTTTCTGGGGGAGGGTGTGGTTTCTGGGGGAGGGTGTGGTTTCTGGTGGAGGGTGTGGTTTCTGGGGGAGGGTGTGCTTTCTGTGGGAGGGTGTGGTTTCTGGGGATGGGTGTGGTTTCTGGGGGTGAGTGCGGTTTCTGGGGCCAGGATAGGGTTTCTGGGGGAGGCTGTGGTTTTTAGGGGGCGTGTGGTTTCTGTTGGGAGGGTGTCGTTTGTGGAAAAGTGTGTGATTTCTGGGGGTTGGTGTGGTTTCTGGGGGTTGGTGTGGTTGCTGGGGGAGGGGGTGGTTTGTCGGGGAGGATGTCGTTTATGGGGGAGGGTGTGGTGTCTGGGGGAGGGTGTATTTTCTGGGGAATGTTGTGGTTTCATGGCGAGGGAGTGGTTTCTGGGGAAGTGTGTGGTTTCTGGGGCTGGGTGTGGTTTCTGGGGATGGTTGTGGTTTCTGGGGATGGTTGTGGTTTCTGGGGGAGGGTGTGGTTTCTGGGGGAGGGTGTGGTTTCTGGGGGAGGGTGTGGTTTCTGGGGGAGGGTGTGGTTTCTGGGGGAGGGTGTGGTTTCTGGGGGAGGGTGTGGTTTCTGGGGGAGGGTGTGGTTTCGGGAGGTGGGTGTGGTTTCTGGGGGAGGGTGTGGTTTCTGGGGGAGGGTATGGTTTCTGTGGGAGAGTGTGGTTTCTGGGGGAGGGTGTCGTTTCTGCGGATGGGTGTGCTTTCTGGTGGAGGGTGTGGTTACTGGAGCCAGAATAGGGGTTCTGGGGAAGGCGGTCGTTTATAGGGGAGGAGGTGGATTCTGGCGGCATTGGTTTGGTTTTGGGGGCAAGGCGTGGTTTCTGTGGGAGGGTGTGGTTTCTGGGGCAGGGTGTGGTTTCTGGGGAATGTGTGGTTTCAGGGGTGGGTGTGGTTTCTGGAGTAGTGTGTGGTTCCTGCTGCGAGGGTGTGGTTTCTGGGGGGTGGGTGTGGTTTCTGGGGGTGGGTGTGGTTTCTGGGGGAGGGTGTGGTTTCTGGGGGAGGGTGTGGTTTCTGGGGGAGGGTGTGGTTTCTGGGGGAGGGTGTGCTTTCTGGGGGAGGGTGTGCTTTCTGGGGGAGGGTGTGCTTTCTGGGGGAGGGTGTGCTTTCTGTGGGAGGCTGTGGTTTCTGGGGATGGGTGTGGTTTCTGGGGGTGAGTGCGGTTTCTGGGGCCAGGATAGGGTTTCTGGGGGAGGCTGTGGTTTTTAGGGAGGGTGTGGTTTCTGATGGGAGGGTGTCGTTTCTGGAAAAGTGTGTGATTTCTGGGGGTTGGTGTGGTTTCTGGGGATTGGTGTGGTTAGTGGGGGAGGGGGTGGTTTGTCGGGGAGGATGTCGTTTATGGGGGAGGGTGTGGTGTCTGGGGGAGGGTGTATTTTCTGGGGAATGTTGTGGTTTCATGGCGAGGGAGTGGTTTCTGGGGAAGTGTGTGGTTTCTGGGGCTGGGTGTGGTTTCTGGGGCTGGGTGTGGTTTCTGGGGATGGTTGTGGTTTCTGGGGGTGGGTGTGGTTTCTGGGGGAGGGTGTGGTTTCTGGGGGAGGGTGTGGTTTCTGGGGGAGGGTGTGGTTTCTGGGGGAGGGTGTGGTTTCGGGAGGTGGGTGTGGTTTCTGGGGGAGGGTGTTGTTTCTGGGGGAGGGTATGGTTTCTGTGGGAGGGTGTGGTTTCTGGGGGAGGGTGTCGTTTCTGCGGATGGGTGTGCTTTCTGGTGGAGGGTGTGGTTACTGGAGCCAGAATAGGGGTTCTGGGGATGGCGGTCATTTTTAGGGGAGGAGGTGCATTCTGGCGCCATTGGTTTGGTTTTTGGGGCAAGGCGTGGTTTCTGTGGGAGGGTGTGGATTCTGGGGCAGGGTGTGGTTTCTGGGGAATGTGTGGTTTCAGGGGTGGGTGTGGTTTCTGGAGTAGTGTGTGGTTCCTGCTGCGAGGGTGTGGTTTCTGGGGGTGGGTTTGGTTTCTGGGGGTGGGTGTGGTTTCTGGGGGAGGGTGTGGTTTCTGGGGGAGGGTGTGGTTTCTGGGGGTGGGTGTGGTTTCTGGGGAATGGTGTGGTTTCTGGGGGAGGGTGTGGTTTCAGGGGGAGTGTGTTTTTTCTGTGGGAGGGTGTGGCTTCTGGGGGAGGGTGTGGTTTCTGGGGGAGGGTGTGGTTTCAGGGGGAGTTTGTTTACTGGCGTTGGGTGAGGTTTCTGGGAGAAGGTGTGGTTTCTGGGGGAGGGTCTTGTTTCTGGGGCAAGGGGGTGGTTTCTAGCGGCAGGGTGTGGATTCTGGTGCATGGTGAGGTTTCTGCGAGTAGGGAGTGGTTTCTGGGGTAAGGTTCGGTTTCTGGGGTCAGGGGTGTGGTTTCTGGGGGACGGTGTTGTTTCTGGGGGTGGATGTGGTTTCTGGGGGTGGATGTGGTTTCTGGGGGAGGGTGTGGTTTCTGGGGGAGGGTGTGGTTTCTGGTGGGAGAGTGTCATTTCTGGGGGTGGGTGTGGTTTCTGGGGGAGGGTGTGTTTTCTCGGGGAGGATGTCGTTTATGGGGAAGGGTGTGGTTTCTGGGGGAGGGTGTGGTTTTTGGGGGGGTGTGGTTTCTGGGGAAGGGTGTGGTTTCTGGGTTAGGGTGTGGTTTCCGGGGGAGGGTGTGGTTTCTGGGGGAGGGTGTGGTTTCTGGGGGAGGGTGTGGTTTCTGGGGGAGTGTGTGGTTTCTGGGGGAGGGTGTGGTTTCTGGGGGAGGGTGTGGTTTCTGGGGGAGGGTGTGGATTCTGTGGGAGGGTGTAGATTCTGGGGGAGGGTGTGGATTCTGGGGGAGGGTGTGGTTTCTGGGGGAGGGTGTGGTTTCTGGGGGAGGGTGTGGTTTCTGGGGGAGGGTGTGGTTTCTGGGGGAGGAAGTGGTTTCTGGGGGTGTGTGTGGTTTCTGGGGGCTGGGTGAGGTGTATGGGGAGGGTGTGGTTTCTCGGCGAGGCTGTGATTTCTGGGGCAGGGTGTTGTTACTGGGGCAGGGTGTTGTTTCTGGGGGAGGGGTGATTTCTGGGGAAGGGGTGGTTTCTGAGAGAGGGTATGATTTCTGGGTAGGGTGTTGTTTCTGCGACAGGGTGTTGTTTCTGGGGGAGGGGTGATTTCTGGGGGATGGGGTGGTTTCTGTGGGATGGTGTGGTTTCTGGGGGAGGGTGTGGTTTCTGGGGGATGGTGATGTTTCTTGTGCCAGGTTGTGGTTTCTTGGGGCCAGGAATAGTTTCTTAGGGAGGGTGTGGTATCTGGGGCCAGGATGTGGATTCTGGGGGATGGTGTGTATTTTTGGGCAGGGGGTGGTTTTTGGGCGCAGGGGATGGTTTGTGGGGGTGGGTGTGGTGTCTGGGGGAGGGGTGGTTTTTGGGGGGAAGGGGATGGTTTTTGGGTGAGTGTGTGGTTTCTGAGGTAGGTTGTGTCTTCTGGGGGTGGGGGTGGATTCTGGGGGAGTGTGTGGTTACTGGGGATGGGAGTGGTTTCTGGGGGAGGGTGTGGTTTCTGGGGGTGAGTGTGCTTTCTGGGGGAGGGGGTGGTTTCTCGGGGAGGATGTCATTTCTGGGGGAGTGTGTGGTTTCTGGGGATGGGTGTGGTTTCTGGTGGATGGTGTGGTTTCTGGGGCGGGTGTGGTTTCTGGGGGTGTGTGTGGTTTCTGGGAGAGGGTGTAGTTTCTGTTGGAGGGTGTGGTTTCTGGGGGAGGGTGTGGTTTCTGGGGGAGGGTGTGGTTTCTGGGGGTGGGTGTGGTTTCTGGGGGAGGGTGTGGATTCTGGGGGAGGGTGTGGATTCTGGGGGAGGGTGTGGATTCTGGGGGAGGGTGTGGTTTCTGTGGGAGGGTGTGGTTTCTGGGGGAGGGTGTGGTTTCTGTGGGAGGGTGTGGTTTCTGAGGGAGGGTGTGATTTCTGGGGAAGGGGGGGTTTTCTGGCATTGGGTGAGGTTTCTCGGAGAAGTTGTGGTTTCTGGGGGAGGGTGTGGTTTTTGGGGCAAGGGGGTGGTTTCTAGCGGCAGGGTGTAGATTCTGGTGTATGGTGAGGTTACTGGGGGTAGGGGGTGGTTTCTGGGGTAAGGTTCGGTTTCTGGGGTCAGGCGTGTGGTTTCTGGGGGACGGTATGTTTCCTGGGGGTGGAGGTGGTTTCTGGGGGAGGGTATGGTTTCTGGGGGAGGGTATGGTTTCTGGGGGGGAGTTTTGGTTTCTGGAGGAGGGTGTGGTTTCTGGTGGATTGTGTGGTTTCTGGTGGAGGGTGTGGTTTCTGGGGGAGGGTGTGCTTTCTGTGGGAGGGTGTGGTTTCTGGGGATGGGTGTGGTTTCTGGGGGTGAGTGCGGTTTCTGGGGCCAGGATAGGCTTTCTGGGGGAGGCTGTGGTTTTTAGGGGGGGTGTGGTTTCTGTTGGGAGGGTGTCGTTTGTGGAAAAGTGTGTGATTTCTGGGGGTTGGTGTGGTTTCTGGGGGTTGGTGTGGTTGCTGGGGGAGGGGGTGGTTTGTCGGGGAGGATGTCGTTTATGGGGGAGGGTGTGGTGTCTGGGGGAGGGTGTATTTTCTGGGGAATGTTGTGGTTTCATGGCGAGGGAGTGGTTTCTGGGGAAGTGTGTGGTTTCTGGGGCTGGGTGTGGTTTCTGGGGATGGGTGTGGTTTCTGGGGGAGGGTGTGGTTTCTGAGGCTGGGTGTGGTTTCTGGTGGTGGGTGTGGTTTCTGGAGGAGGGTGTGGTTTCTGGGGGAGAGTGTGGTTTCTGGGGGAGGGTGTGGTTTCTGGGGGAGGGTGTGGTTTCGGGGGGTGGGTGTGGTTTCTGGGGGAGGGTGTGGTTTCTGGGGGAGGGTATGGTTTCTGTGGGAGGGTGTGGTTTCTGGGGGAGGGTGTCGTTTCTGCAGATGGTTGTGCTTTCTGGTGGAGGGTGTGGTTACTGGAGCCAGAATAGGGGTTCTGGGGAAGGCGGTCGTTTTTAGGGGAGGAGGTGGATTCTGGCGGCATTGGTTTGGTTTTGGGGGCAAGGCGTGGTTTCTGTGGGAGGGTGTGGTTTCTGGGGCAGGGTGTGGTTTCTGGGGAATGTGTGGTTTCAGGGGTGGGTGTGGTTTCTGGAGTAGTGTGTGGTTCCTGCTGCGAGGGTGTGGTTTCTGGGGGTGGGTGTGGTTTCTGGGGGTGGGTGTGGTTTCTGGGGGAGGGTGTGGTTTCTGGGGGAGGGTGTGGTTTCTGGGGGAGGGTGTGGTTTCTGGGGAATGGTGTGGTTTCTGGGGGAGGGTGTGGTTTCAGGGGGAGTGTGTGTTTTCTGGGGGTGGGTGTGGCTTCTGGGGGAGGGTGTGGTTTCTGGGGGTGGGTGTGATTTCTGGGGGAGTGTGTGTTTTCTGGCGTTGGGTGAGGTTTCTGGGAGAAGGTGTGGTTTTTGGGGGAGGGTCTTGTTTCTGGGGCAAGGGGGTGGTTTCTAATGGCAGGGTGTGGATTCTGGTGCATGGTGAGGTTTCTGCGAGTAGGGAGTGGTTTCTGGGGTAAGGTTCGGGTTCTGGCGTCAGGGGTGTGGTTTCTGGGGGACCGTGTTGTTTCTGGGGGTGGATGTGGTTTCTGGTGGTGGATGTGGTTTCTGGGGGAGGGTGTGGTTTCTGGTGGAGGGTGTGGTTTCTGGGGGAGGGTGTGGTTTCTGGTGGGAGAGTGTCATTTCTGGGGTTGGGTGTGGTTTCTGGGGGAGGGTGTGTTTTCTCGGGGAGGATGTCGTTTATGGGGAAGGGTGTGGTTTCTGGGGGAGGGTGTGGTTTCTGGGGCAGGGTGTGGTTTCTGGGGGAGGGTGTGGTTTCTGGGGGGGGGTGTGGTTTCTGGAGGAGGGTGTGGTTTCTGGTGGATTGTGTGGTTTCTGGTGGAGGGTGTGGTTTCTGGGGGAGGGTGTGATTTCTGGGGGAGAGTGTGTTTTCTGGCGTTGGGTGAGGTTTCTGGGAGAAGGTGTGGTTTCTGGGGGAGGGTCTTGTTTCTGTGCAAGGGGGTGGTTTCTAATGGCAGGGTGTGGATTCTGGTGCATGGTGAGGTTTCTGCGAGTAGGGAGTGGTTTCTGGGGTAAGGTTTGGGTTCTGGTGTCAGGGGTGTGGTTTCTGGGGGACGGTGTTGTTTCTGGGGGTGGATGTGGTTTCTGGTGGTGGATGTGGTTTCTGGGGGAGGGTGTGGTTTCTGGGGGAGGGTGTGGTTTCTGGGAGAGGGTGTGGTTTCTCGGGGGAGGGTGTTGTTTCTGAGGGAATGTGTGTGGTTTCTGGGGATGGGTGTGGTTTCTGGGGATGTGTGTGGTTTCTGGGGGTGAGTGTGGTTTCTGGGGCCTGGATAGGGTTTCTGGGGGTGGCTGTCGTTTTTAGGGGAGGGTGTGGTTTCTGGTGGGAGGGTGTCGTTTCTGGGGGAGAGTGTGGTTTCTGGGGGTTGGTGTGGTTTCTGGGGGTTGGTGTGGTTTCTGGGGGAGGGGGTGGTTTGTCGCGGAGGATGTCGTTTATGGGGGATGGTGTGTTTTTTTGGGCAGGGGGTGGTATCTGGGGTAGCGTGTGGTTTCCGGGGGCCGGGGGTGGTTTCTGGGGGTGTGTGTGGTTTCTGGGGAAGGGGTGATTTTTGGGGGCAGGGGATGGTTTCTGGGGGTGGGTGTGGTTTCTGGTGGAGGGGTGGTTTTTGGGTGGAATGGGGTGGTTTTGGGGGAGGGTATGGTTTCTGAGGGTGGATGTGTCTTCTGGGGGTGGGGGTGGTTTCTGGGGGAGTGTGTGGTTTCTGGTGGAGTGTGTGGTTTCTGTGGATGGATGTGGTTTCTGGGGGAGGGTGTGGTTTCTGGGGGTGAGTGTGTTTTCTGGGGGAGGTGGTGATTTCTAGGGGAGGATATCATTTCTTGGGGAGTGTGTGGTTTCTGGGGATTGGTGTGGTTTCTGTGGGAGGGTGTGGTTTCTAGGGGTGAGTGTGGTTTCTTGGGCCAGGATAGGGTTTCTGGGGAGGCGGTCGTTTTTAGGGGAGGGTGTGGTTTCTGGTGGGGGGGTGTCGTTTCTGGGGGAGGGTGTGGTTTCTGGGGGTGGGTGTGGTTTCTCGGGGAGGATGTCGTTTATGGGGGAGTGTGTGGTTTCTGGTGGAGTGTGTGGTTTCTGTGGATGGATGTGGTTTCTGGGGGAGGGTGTGCTTTCTGGGGGAGGGTGTGCTTTCTGGGGGAGGGTGTGCTTTCTGTGGGAGGGTGTGGTTTCTGGGGATGGGTGTGGTTTCTGGGGATGGGTGTGGTTTCTGGAGGTGAGTGCGGTTTCTGGGGCCAGGATAGGGTTTCTGGTGGAGGCAGTGGTTTTTAGGGGAGGGTGTGGTTTCTGGTGGGAGGGTGTTGTTTCTGGAAATGGGTGTGATTTCTGGGGGTTGGTGTGGTTTCTGGGGGTTGGTGTGGTTACTGGGGAAGGGGGAGGTTTGTCGGGGAGGATGTCGTTTATGGGGGAGGGTGTGGTGTCTGAGGGAGGGTGTATTTTCTGGGGAATGTTGTGGTTTCTGGGGCAGGGTGTGCTTTCTGAGGGAAGGTGTGCTTTCTGGGGGAGGGTGTGTTTTCTGGGGTTTGTTGAGGTTTCTGAGAGAAGGTATGTTTTCTGGGGGAGGGTGTGGTTTCTGGGGCTGGGTGTGGTTTCTGGGGTAGGGTGTGGTTTCTGGGGATGGGTGTTGTTTCTGGTGATGGGTGTGGTTTCTGGGGGAGGGTGTGGTTTCTGGGGGAGGGTGTGGTTTCTGGGGGTGGGTGTGGTTTCTGGGGGAGAGTGTGGTTTCTGGGGAGTGTGTGGTTTCGGGGGGTGGGTGTGGTTTCTGGGGGAGGATGTGGTTTCTGGGGGACGGTGTGGTTTCTGGGGGAGGGTGTGGTTTCTGGGGGAGGGTGTGGTTTCTGGTGGAGGGTGTGGTTTCTGGGGGAGGGTGTGCTTTCTGGTGGAGGGTGTGGTTTCTGGGGGAGGGTGTGATTTCTGGGGGAGAGTGTGTTTTCTGGCGTTGGGTGAGGTTTCTGGGAGAAGGTGTGGTTTCTGGGGGATGGTGTGGTTTCTGGGGTAGGTGAGGTTTCTGGGAGAAGGTGTGGTTTCTGTGGGTGGGTCTGGTTTCTGGGGCAAGGGGGTGGTTTCTAGCGTCAGGGTGTGGATTCTGGTGCATGGTGAGGTTTCTGGGGTTAGGGGGTGGTATCTGGGGCAAGGTTCGGTTTCTGGGGTCAGGGGTGTGGTTTCTGGGGGACGGTGTGGTTTCTGAGGGAGGGTGTGCTTTCTGGGGGAGGGTGTGCTTTCAGGGGGAGGGTGTGTTTTCTGGGGTTGGGTGAGGTGTCTGAGAGAAGGTGTGTTTTCTGGGGGAGGGTGTGGTTTCTGTGGGTGAGTGTGGTTTCTGTGGGTGGGTGTGGTTTCTGTGGGTGGGTGTGGTTTCTGGGGGTGGGTGTGGTTTCTGGGGGTGGGTGTGGTTTCTGGGGGAGGGTGTGGTTTCTGGGGGAGGGTGTGGTTTCTGGGGGAGGGTGTGGTTTCTGGGGGAGGGTGTGGTTTCTGGTGGAGGGTGTGGTTTCTGGGGGTGGGTGTGGTTACTGGGGGAGGGTGTGGTTTCTGGGGGAGTGTGTGGTTTCTGGGGGAGGGTGTGGTTTCTGGGGGAGGGTGTGGTTTCTGGGGGAGGGTGTGGTTTCTGGGGCAGGGGTGTGGTTTCTGGGGCAGGGTGTGGTTTCTGGGGCAGGGTGTGGTTTCTGGGGGAGGGTGTGGTTTCTGGGGGAGGGTGTGGTTTCTGGGGGAGGGTGTGGTTTCTGGGGGAGGGTGTGGTTTCTGCGGATGGATGTGCTTTCTGGTGGATGGTGTGGTTACTGGGGCCAGGATAGGGGTTCTGGGGAAGGCGGTCGTTTTTGGGGAGGAGGTGGATTCTGGGGGCATTGGTTTGGTTTTGGGGTCAAGGCATGGTTTCTGTGGGAGGGTGTGGTTTCTGGGGCAGGGTGTGGTTTCTGGGGGTGGGTGTGGTTACTGGGGGAGGGTGTGGTTTCTGTGGGAGGGTGTGGTTTCTGGGGGAGGGTGTGGTTTCTGTGGGGAGGGTGTGGTTTCTGGGGGAGGGTGTGATTTCTGGGGAAGGGGGGGTTTTCTGGCGTTGGGTGAGGTTTCTGGGAGAAGTTGTGGTTTCTGTGGGAGGGTGTGGTTTCTGGGGCAAGGGGGTGGTTTCTAGCGGCAGGGTGTGGATTCTGGTGTATGGTGAGGTTACTGGGGGTAGGGGGTGGTTTCTGGGGTAAGATTCGGTTTCTGGGGTCAGGGGTGTGGTTTCTGGGGGACGGTGTGGTTTCTCGGGTTGGAGGTGGTTTCTGGGGGTGGATGTGGTTTCTGGGGGAGGGTATGGTTTCTGGGGGAGGGTTTGGTTTCTGGGAGTGGGGGTGGTTTCTGGTGTATGTGTGGTTTCTGGTGGGATTGTGTGGTTCCC